>NW_024064976.1:224408-238219 GCF_009727055.1 Benincasa hispida
ATAATTATTTAAACAATTTAAATAATTCTAATTAATTTAATATCCAATATTAAATTAATATTTACACAAATTCATCTTCATATATTTAAATCATATTTTAATATATTTTCTCCAATTCCATTTGATTCTAATTTGAACGTTTCAAATTAACTTATCACGCTACTCTAGAACTCCCCTCATTGTAGATATATTATGTCCACTTGATATAACTATGATTAGTAAATTAACCCTTCACAGGTTGTTCGTAATAACGGCTGGGTCAAATCTCTGATTTATCCCCGAAATTACCTCTTGTTCCTAAAATCCCCACTGATCTCCTAATGAAAAATTGTTTTGAGATCCCATCACAAAACCGAGTCCCACTCATGCCAAATGAGAGGGCAGGATCCCTTGTTCAAGCCCTATAATCAGCATTTAAGGGAACAGCCTCTCTATTATCCCTAAAATGGGTAGGAGTGGATTCCATCTTGCACCCTATGTCCCCAGATATCTATCCAATCTTATCCTTAAAATGGCAGTTATATTGAGCTGGCGCTGTTGAGCCAACCCTCACCGATGCAAATCTAAGGGCAATCCTAGATAAACAGGAGTTCATAGTTAGCTCAGGATTAAGGTCAAGTTAACTAGGTCATTGTTTTGAAATAATCATTCTTAAACAGTAAACAACGTTATAAAGTAAGAGTGACTCATTTCGTGGTCTGATCTTGTACAAACTCTTTTGCACAAGGACAACCCCACTCCTCATGTCCAACATGAACGAATTAGGATCACCTCGTTTGTAGCACTTTACAACTCCTTGTAACAACTACAGAGCAGGCTGTATCCAATAGTATTACAAAATAAGGTACTTAACCTTATCCATGTACTATAGATCGTTTTGACTATTTACTCGAACCTGATCCACCTTTATGTCTCCACATAAAATTCAAGAACTCATCCAATAGTGAAGGGACTTTTAGGTTTATTGGATTTCTATTCATGCAATAGATGTATTCAATAACACCTTTATTGAATTATCAGAATAAGCTCCATTGTTTACATACCACGAGTTTTAGGACATAAAACCCAACAAACTCCCACTTGGACTAAAACTCCAGTGGTAACTTATACATCCAATATATAAGACTGAGTTTCTGAGTTTATAAAGAAATACAATAAATTAGGGCATCCCATACCCATCTTTTACCATTCGGTATCTCTATACCCGATATTTCTCCCACTTGCCCTAGGTTATCTGGTATTCCTAGTCCTACTAGGTAATTCTCAAACACTTTAGCCGAGAGAATTATTGTAAACATTTTAGTATACAACAGGCTTTAGATAAAACTATAAGGGGATTGCATCTTTAAACTTTCTATACTTTGATCTAGCCATTTAGATATCTAACTATCTACAAATGACATTTAACAATTTGATTCTCAACAGAGGTTGCTAGAACAAACATAATTTTTGAAAATGAACATTTTATTTAACGCAAAAATATATACAATTTATTCTATACATGTTTTAACAATTAAAAACAAGTAGCAACTTCTCCCACTGAATGAGCTGAGTAAATGGTCCCAGGGTCAAGTAAGCCTGGTTACCTTTTCTCTACTTTCTTCTCGACAAGATATTGAGGGCAGTGTCTCCTTCAGTGCCCTTCATTGTTGCAGTGGAAACATTTTCCTTTGCAGTGCTATCCTTGCCTTTCAATCCAGTAGGCTTCTTCTTCCCTTTCCCTTTGTCTTTCTTCACAAGAATACTTTTACTCTTTGAAGAGGAGGCAACTTCAGGCTTGGAGGACATTCCTCTCTTCTTGGCAGTAGTAACATTTACTTCTTTTATTTATGACATTAATGCATTCAAATTTTGCAAAAAACTCTTCGGAAGAGATTCTAGAATAAAACCAACTTGACTTCTCTTATTTATGACAGCACCGTTTCCTTCTGCCATATTAAAGTGGACCATCATGTCCAGGACATGTTCACAAACATTGGTCATCTTTAATGCGACTGTTGTAAACGTGCTTAATGGCATCCCTCGCAGAGATTTCATAATCTCTTTGGCAGTACTCATATCTCCATGCTTCTTTTGTCAACACATCAGATAAGCTGGCGAGGATATAAGCACGGGCTATATCATTAGCCTTGACCCATCGTCGTATACATCCCGAATATTTCGGTTTGTTTTAGAGCTAGGAATGAGAGGACAATCCTCAGTTAAGACAAACCACAAATTGTCTATCACAAGTATTGTGTTCGAATTTGATTTCTAATTCCAAAATTATCCCCAATAAATTTATCTGATGCCTACACTTGTATTAATGAACTTGTCATTCTGAAATTTTATATCCAATCAAGTTTTAGCAATTTTAATAATTTACCCAAGATTATTCTTTTGCAACGATACTACATCAAGACATTCTTGACTAAATACTACCTCCAGAATAACTCATATTCCGATAGTCATTTAGGTACCGCTTTTGGTCAGACATTATTAACACTTAACAATTTTGTAAGTGTAGACCCGCCATTTTCGGACATCAGAGGACACTAATGACCACAGAAATCCTATCCATTTTTGGAGCTTGAGTTGTTCCAAATCCTATGTTACAACTTTCCAAGGGGATAGCCATCATTAAATGACTAGCAAAAGGTCACTTAAAGCTAACCAGCAGGCGCAACATAGGAATCTCACGGTCAAAACTAATGGAGAAGACTGCAGGATATGTTGACACATTTCCTTCACCCACTTACTATGAACTACTTCCTTCGTTCACCTTGGTATTGACTCATACAAAACACTTTCCAAGGGAGGTCAATTCCAGGGTGACACGAAGCGTCATATGAATCTCATGGTGTGAACTATATGGAGACATGGCAGTTGAAATCATACACTTGATCTCTGATTTAACAACTTCCCATTATTCACCCGAATCTAAATTTAGGCTAAAAAAATATTTTTCGAAGGGAGGTCACTTCTAGGGTGACGCGAAGTACCGCTTAAATCCAGACTGTGGACTCTTAGGGACGCAATAGCTAAGAATAACATACTATGTATCTTATTAATCTCCCGCTGATGTTTCTAATAACTCTATCATATAGAATTTATTCACTACAATTGAAGTGTTCTAACGTTTGTGTAACTTTGTACATAGGTTCTTTTCTGGCTAATTAAAAATAACCTTAAGTCTATGTGGTTTATCCATGTATAACTCTTATAAATGGACTTAAACCTATGATGTCTTGGTGATAAGCACTTTTATTACCTCACATCGCTCACGGATACTCATAAATCTGGTTACCAACGCTCAATTATTCGGCCATAATCCCCGGGTAGGAGGTGTTCCGTAGACCGTCAACTTAAATACCCCCAACCTTCGACAGGATTATATACCGATTGAGTTTGTAACCCTAATTTTAAAAGTTTAACGACCTATTTTAACTAATTAAAACAAGTGGTTAACCTACGTGAGCATGCAACTGTTCTTTGTTATGGATTTTAAATGTCTAACCTAATTTTATAACGGTTTATAAAACTTTAGACATGCTAAACATCCACAACATACAGACATTCAATATCTAATATAACACTTATATTAAATACAAGAAACCCTAACATGCATACTATATATTATAAAAAATTAAAACATACTTTCAATGCATGTTGCATGCTTTCTATGGTGGGATTTTAAATCTAAATGGCATACTATATGCACATACAAGATTTATTTAATTATAACATACATCCAATGCATAAATAATTAAATACGTACTGATATGGTTTTAGTTATGGCAAAAACAAGCAAGCAAAAGCCTAACTATTACAAAAACAGCTTCAACACCACTCGAACCACTCCAAAACCGCTTTAACCAGACCCAAACCATCTGAACTGGACCAACAAAGAATGAATTGGACCAACCACAAACCATTTGAAGCTGAACCGGACCAATCCTTAAGTGAACCGGCCGAACCAGCTTCTCTTGCTCTCGCTAAGTCAAATCGTTTAGCATTGACGACCATCGTCATGCATTTTCCTTGATCGTTTAGTGTTTGCTTGATCGTTTAACAACCAACACATATCATTTAACAAAGCTACACGATCGTATAGTGTTTGCCTTCTATCGTATAGTGTCATCGTCTAGCGCTAGAGGATGTACACGATCGCTTAGTGTCAAACACTATCACATAGCTCCATCGTTTAGAACTGCGTCTTGATTGTTTAGCGCGCGCTCAAGGTAAGCGATCGCCCAGTGCTATCGCATAGCAATTAACGCATCGCTCAGTTGCCGCTCATAGGTAAACGATCGTATAAACGATCGCTCAGCGCCATCGCATAGCTCTTCACCGCATCGCTTAGCTCCCACCCGAAGCTACATGATCGTGTAGTGCCATCGCAAAACAACACATTGCTTAGTGATGACATGCAGAAATGCATGTCATCTTAGGCCTTTTATTTAGAATTATGAAGGCTGTTAAGCAGAATATGTGACAATTATGTTAGAAATTCATGAGAAAAGGAGCTTGCGGCGTTCAACATTGAGAATCTCGGGTAACCCATTATTATCGTTATTATGCGTTCAATTGTCTATTTTTGTAGCTAAAACAGGAAGTGGATGCAAATGTGGAAGCTGGGATACCGCATCGACGACCGCATGCGAAGAAACTCTCCATTGCAAAGGCGAACGCATTTGATCAACACGTGGGTGTTGCAGTAATCAGCGGCATACGTCCATCGCATAGGAGTTGCGATCGTCAAGTGATTACGATCATCGTGTAGAAGTTGCGGTATTAAGCGAATGCAGTCACTACACGATTACGACTACACGATAATGCATACTAGTGGGATCAACGCAAGGTTGGTGGAATGAATGCATCAACGCATCTATCAGGAAAATCAAAAGATGATGTTGCATTTCACCTACCACGCCGTTAGCAGCAGAGATTTAGAAAAGAACTAACGCGCCGAGAATGTCAGAATCAGAGCAGTCCATTAATACTGTCGGCGATCCAACTCTATAAATAGAAGCTGATGAGCAGAATTTCAAATCATCCAGGGTTATCCCTGCGATCCAGAAAAATGCGTGAGAAGAAAGCTTGAGAGTTCTTCATCTCCTTCCTCCATTCCGAGTGACGACTAAAGCCTTCGACCAGAGCTTGATCTCGAGAGAGTCAACTCTACCGTCCTTCCATGGCACCACTGGCAGCCTTGACGCACATCCGCTGGAAGCAAGTCATTGCTTCCAACTGGTCATTTCATTTTCTCTTCTTTTCTTACATTGTATTGTATTGCATTTTGGGATCAAGGAATTAATACATTATGAGTTCAATGCATTTCTGTATTACCTTCGACTCCATCTCCATCTTCTTTACTTAGCATCCTTAACTTTCATTGCATCACTTAGTGAGATTACTAGTATATCGCATACTTAGTCATGTGGATTAGAGATATGAAGCATGTAGCAAACCACCAAGAAGTGTGCGTTGTGTGAGTATGTGAGAAAACCTTATTTCCTTTGTGTTAAGCTGTAGCAATGCCTGTCTATAGGCAGACGCAACGCTTGTCTATAAGTAAAGTCCACAACAACTAACTGCCCGGGAGGGTAAGTGGTTGGTCGCATTAAGCAATGTAAGCTATTGTTCATTAGAGATAGGAATAATCTTGCGTCAGCCAAGTTCATACGGTTACCTTGTCTTATGAGTGCATCATTCATCATTTAGGCATACTTGAGAAAGTAGTCTAAAACCCAAATCTAAGACTCGAGAGAGCGGATTGGAACACATAAGCAAGAATGGGGAACTTAGAGATAAGCTCCGTTTGTTATCATACAGTGTATGCACCCTACGGATAGGATATTGCATGCATCAAGAAGTAGGATACGGTGATATGCGGCCATCACGAGAGCACGTGAGCGGGTTATGGAGGTTTAGACAAGCATAGGCTTCTCGGCACTATCACATATACATCACATACGTCCTAGAATTAGGCTCAAGTGTGTGTAGCATGATCGCATAGCTTGCGTTGCTGAAGGTTGCCTTGCAGTCAAGCTCATTGTTGAGTGACAGACATCTCTCATATTTATGCTATTTTTCCATCCATTTACTTCCTGTAATAGTTGTCATGTCTATACTTTCATGCATATTCTCATTGCATTGTCTGTTAGTTAGGAGTAGGAGTACTGTTAGTTTAACAACCTTCCATCATTCTTTTATTCAACCGCCGCATGCACATTCCACATGAATCTAGCTACAAGTCCTGAGTTCGACCTCGGATCAAGAGAAACTTGCGTTAGTGTTAATACTTGGCGTGAGCACAAGAAAACATTGTGACAGGAATGCACGGTCATTGCATACATTCGATTAATGCATAGTTCATTAAAAATGATCACGACACATATAATAACGATACATTAAGAACATGCATCACATATTGTGTTCACTTAATTTTAGTTATCAAGTCTCGATGATTTGGTAATCTAATTCCCGTCACAACTTTTTGGCCATTGGGGGACTTCGGCAATTCAGTGTTCAAAGGTAATTTTCTGATTTCTTTCGAGATCTAAATCTCTAGTGAATTACGGAAGAGAGTTGAAGAGAAAATTCGAAGACGACTTGAGAGATAGCATCCAAATAACAACTAGAAAGAACAATATGGCGAAGCAGTTGGAAACAGAGCCAAACGAAACATGTGCTGGCGAATCCAATCTACTTGGCACAACGATACTAATAGGCCCTTCGACTATTGCATCGCCAAACTTAACTTTCTCTAGGAATCAGAGGTCTACCTTGATGGATCCGATTCGAAATGAAGCCGTGACATGTTGCAGATTGATCCAGATTGCAAGACAGTATCGGAGGAAAGTGTAGGTGAGGACCCGCATATGCTCATCTGCTGAGCTTTAATAAAATCTGCAACACTTTTGTTTCTGAATATCTTACGAAGAAAGATTCGACTAAATTTGTTTCCATTTTATCTGTGTGATTAGGACGAAAATGGGCGTATTTCCCTCGAGCAGAAGAAATCATTTATGGGAAACAGGTCGTTAGAGAAGTTCTTATAAAGAAATAATTTCTCACCCTAGATGAGAAGAAGGAAACCTAAAAAAAATTTTTAAACAAGACATGGAAAATCGCTAAGTGATGCCTGGGCGAGGGTCCTAGAGAGCTGGTAGGACCTGTACACGGTAATTACAGATGTTGCAAATGGAAATCTTTTATAGATTAAATTTGTTCGCAGATCGCTAAATAAACAGATTGGAGAGAGATGGTAGAGACTGAGAATAAAGGTAATTGACCACAAAAAGTGCCTATATACTTAGAAGTCCAGATGACTGATGAATTTGAAACCTATTTAGTGGAATGAGTAACACAACAAATATAATGGAAAATAAACAAATTAATTAGACAGCCCGAAGGTAGTGGACCTGGTAAGTGACCATGCAATGGAAGAATGGCAGAACATAGTCTATTATATTTGTGAAAATACAATTCCATCTCTAACACTTACATCCCCGGGTGGAGAAACCACCCCAACTTTGCGTGGAAGAATCAGCAACAAAATTTTCAATCTGTGGCGTAAAAAGAAGAGCCACTCGGATTCTTCCCATGAAATAACGGTCAGACAAGCAGTCAAGCCAGTAGCTCGCAACTGCCGCAATCTTCCTTCTTGGAAAGTTTGTTGAAGCAGTATATCGAGAAAAAAGAATCTGTGCTTCAAAACTAGGCGACGTCCATCCGCAACCTGGAATTACAGATGGGCCAGATTGCGAGCGAGCTAAAGAACAAACTATAAGGGGCCCTGCTGAGTTCAATAGAACTTCCTCACAACCCAGGGGGAATAGGTAAAGAGCAATGTCAAGTCATGACATTGCGGAGTGGAAAAATTATGGTGGGGGAGAAGAAGAAGCTTAGCCAGACTGCTTCTATTGCGCTGGAACCTTAGATTGTGGTGACTCAAGAAGAAGAAGGAGAAAAAGAAGTGATAGAGCCAGAAATTGCATCCACCTCCGAGCCAAAAGAAAAGGGAACTGTGAGAGTACAATTGCCACCTTTCCCGAAGAGACGCAGAAAGAAGAAGAATGACGAGGTACAGTACCAACACTTCATGACTATGTTAAAACAATTGCATATTAATATTCCGTTCATTGAAGCAATTGAGGAGATTCCCGCATAAGCGAAGTTTCTGAAGGATATGGTAACCAAGAAGAGAAGCACTGGTAAGTTTGCCACGGTGGCTTTGACAAAGTGCTTGAAATCTATAATCCCACTGAAGATGAGCAATCCTAGGAGCTTTACTATACGTTGCTCCATTGGAGGATTGTACATCGGGCAAACATTGTGTGACCTTGGAGCCAACATCAACTTGATGCCTCTGTCGATCTTTAAGCAGCTGAATGTGGGGCAACTTTCGCCCACGACCGTGACTCTCCAACTAACAGATAGATCTCTGGTGCATCTAGAGGAGAAGGTGAAGGACGAGCTGGTTACCATCGACAAATTTATATTACCAGCCGACTTCATCATCCTAGATTACGAAGCCGACAAAGAAGTGCCCATCATCCTAGGGCGACCATTTTTATCAACAGGTCGTGCCCAGATTGATGTGCAAAAAGGAGAGATCACCTTGAGTGTGAATGGACAGAAGCTCAAGTTCAACATCATCCGTGCCATGAAGTTTCCTGATGAAGAAGACCTGACTGAATCTGACGACAACTAGAATTTGAATGAAGAAGAAAAGCCTGGCGATGAAAATGAAGAAGAGGATGCAAGCGCATCCATTGTTGCATGTAATGTGATCATAGAAAAAACAAACAAGGAAGTTGAGATGATCGCAACCTAAGAAGAAGAGCCAATAGTAAATGAAGAAAGAAAAACAATACAACCATCCTTAAGAGAACCACCAATAATGGAACTGAAGACCCTGCCGAACCACTTAAAGTACGCATTTTTGGGTCAGAATGAGAAGCTGCCAGTAATTATTTCCTCAGAACTTAATGAAGACTAGGAGAATTCCTTGATGAGCATTCTGAGAAAATATGTGCGAGCAGTTGGATGGACACTCGCAGACATTCGAGGAATTAGCCCCATATACTGTATGCATCTAATTCGTCTCGAAGAAAACCACAAGGGATCAATCGAACATCAGCGCAGACTCAACCCTGCGATGAAAGAAGTTGTTAAGAAGGAGATAATCAAGTGGTTAGATGCAGGCATTATATATCCAAAAGCAGACAGCACGTGGGTTAGCCCCGTGTAGTGCGTGCCGAAAAAAGGTGGGATGGCGGTAGTCCCCAACGTAAATAATGAGATGATACCGCAAAGAACCGTAATCGGATGGCGTATTTTCATGGACTATCGCAAGCTGAATGTGGCAACAAAGAAAGATCATTTCCTTTTACCATTCATTGACCAAATGCTAGATCGTCTAGTCGGAAATGACTTCTACTACTCTTTGAATGGGTATGCCGGCTATAATCAGATTATGATTGCTCCCATAGATCAGGACAAGACCACATTCACCTGTCCATATGATACTTTTGCTTTTCCCCGCATGCCGTTCGGACTCTGCAATGCGCCGAGCACGTTCCAAAGGTGCATGATGGCCATCTTTTTAGAATATCTTGAGGATTCTGTTGAAATATTCATGGACGACTTCTCTATCTATGGGCACACATACGAAGTCTATCTTGCCAACCTTAAGAAGATATTGAAAAGATGCGAGGAGACGAATCTCGTACTTAACTGGGAGAAATGCCATTTTATGGTGAAGGAGGGCATTGTGCTGGGGCACAAGGTATCTCGGGACAGGTTGGAGGTGGACAAGGCAAAAATAGAAGCAATTGAAAAAATCCCACCTCTAACAAGTGTAAAGACTTTAAGAAGTTTCTTGGGGCATGTCGAATTTTACAGACGTTTTGTCAAGGACTTTTCGAAAATAGTACGACCGCTGAGTGCGTTGATGGAGGCTGATAGAAAATTTGACTTTGACGACAATTGCCTCAACGCATTCAGGATTTTGAAGAATGCATTGACAACTGCGCCTATAATTGGATCGCATCAAGATTGGACAACTTTCCTTTGAATTAATGTGGCCGATGCAAGTGGGGTAGTGATGGGAGCAGCCTCTGGCACAGAGAGAAAAACAACTATTACATCCCATCACATATGGCGAGTAAAGAACTTTGAAATCCTGCTCAGACTAAGTACAGCACCAACAGAAAAAGAGCTACTACGGTAATTTTTGCGGTTGGAAAAAATTTAGAGCAATGTTACTGGGACAAAAGTACTCAATCCATCACTGATCATCGCAATAAGTATGTTAATGACAAAGAAGGATGCGAAAGCCGAAGGTTTGATTAGATGGTTTTCCTGTTTCCTCTAGTATTTTGACATAGAAAATAAATTGATCGCAAGGGGATGGAGAACAAGTTGCGGATCATTTATCCAAATTGGAAAACCCAGAGGTTGAACACAATCAGTCACAAGTGAGTGGCGGTGTTCCCAGACGAGTAGCTATTTCATATTGAAGAATTACCCATGGTACGCAGATGTTCAAAGTAGGCATGGCGCAGCGGAAATGAGAATCAATTTTACTCTAATTGCCCAAAATAAACATGCAACCCTAAAAGAATTAATTAGGGTTATTTTGAAATAATACCTTTGAAGCTCCCAAAACTCGTCTATCTCCATCCGAACACGAACGGACCACCACTAGAGCTGACCGACTATTCTCTGGACTCAGAACCGGGTTGTGGGACCTGATGGATGAAGAACACGAGAGAGAGAAAAAATGGAAATAGAAGAAGGGATTTTGGTTAGGTTTGGGTTTTTCTTTTTAGCCCAATTTTAGAAAACTATTTTGGCAAAAATCCAAAAGTTTTTAATCCAAAAATACAAGCCCATATTTATAGAAAAGGGCCATGCAAAATTGCATGAAATAACTTCATCAAATCCCAATACCTAGAATCCACTATCTTAGTGGGCTTAATGTCTCCACTATAAGCCAACACCTAGCCTACTATTTTGTTAGTGGAATTATCCAACTAGAGTTTTTATTTTCTCACTAACTTTAGTCAAAGGGCAAAATAGTCATTTGGTCAAAGTCAAACTTTGACCAAAAATTCAACATTTTGACCTTTTATGATTTTTCCCGTGTTGACTAATTTTGACCTCCCGAGCATGAATCCGCATTCATTTTCTCGAAATTCAGATCACATTTGAATATAAGGTTGGTCAAAGTTTGACTTTTCAAAGTCAAAAGTCAACTCATTGACTTTTTAAATCTTTGACCATTTCTATTATTTCCGAGCTTCCAAATATGAACGTATTTATATTCTTGATATTTAAATGATATTTAAATATTAAAGTAGTATCTCTAAACTGAAAAAATCGACCACTATATCACATATACTTGTCGGTTTCTCTCTCTTCACCTAATTCGAACAATTCGAATTATTCTATTATTCTGTTCTAAGTTTATTCCATATGAGCTAGTAGGGGGGACCTACAGATCATGGGCTCTAACGATCCAAGATTAGCTAGCTAAACTCTTTAGACAGAGCTAATCAACATTCGTTAACTAACGGGTCATTCCACTATAGTCCCGTAGTTGCACTCCCCTCACTATAGATATATTTATGTCCATTTGATATAACCATAATTAGTAAGTTAATCCTTCACAGGTTGTTCGTAATCTCGGCTGGGTCATAAACACTGTTTTACCCCCGAGACTACATCTTATTCCTTAAGTTTCACTGATCCTCTAATGAACAATTGGTTTAAGGTCCAACATATAAACCGAACCCCTCTCGGGCCAATGAGAGGATGGGGCCCCTTATTCAAGACCTGGATTCAGTACTAAAGGGAACAACCTATCTACTATCCCTATAACGAGTAGGAGTGAATTCCATCTTGCACCCTATGTTTCCAACTATCCACTTGATCTTACCCCTGAAATGGGAGACTTATTAGGCCAGTGATAATGAGCTGCCCTCACCTCTGCAGATCTAAGGATAATTCTGATTGAACAGGAGTTCATAGTTAGCTCAGGATTAAGATTAAGTTACCTAGGTCATCAATTAACGAAATAGTCAGTTTTATACATTAAACGACATTTAGAACATAAAAGTGACAATTTTATGGTTCAGTCTTATGTAAAATCTTTACATAGGATGCCCCCATTTTCATGTCTCTACATGAATGGTTTAGGATTACATCGTTTGTACTAACTACAAAATGGGCCGCATCCATAGTGTCCCCAAAATACTGCGCCCAACCTTATTCATATACTATAGACCATTTTGGCTATATATATTTGAACTTGATCAACATTTATGTCACTACATAAAGTTCAAACTTAAACTTAATAGTCTCAGATCCTTAGTTTATTGGCTTCATGAATATAAAATTTAAATTTACTAAAGATTTTCAATAATAGCTTTATTGAACAAGAATATGATATTACAAACTACGAGTTTTAGGACATAAAATCCAACAAACTTCTACTTGGACTAAAACTCCTAGTAGGATCAAATGATGCTGAATTTAACTGTTAGAAATTAATATTACATATGAGTACAATAAACATATGAATACAATAAACTAGAGCATATACCCAAAAGTTCTCCCACTTGTCCTAGTTTAAAAACACCGTAGACCTAAACTCTGTAGGTGACCCTTAAAAACTTTAGCCATGAGGGTTTTTGTAAAAGGATCAACAATGTTTTGCTCAGAAGATATATGGGTCACTACAACGTCACCACGGTGTACGATTTCCCGGATAAGGTGGTACTTGCGTTCGATGTGCTTTCCCCATTTATGGCTTCGAGGTTCTTTTGAATTTGCAACTGCACAGCTGTTGTCACAATACAAGATGATGGATGCATATTTGGAATAACTTCCAAATCTGTCAAGAACTTCCTCAGCCATACTGCTTCTTTTGTTGCTTCGCAAGCAGCTATGTATTAAGCTTCCATTGTAGAGTCAGCTATACAGGTCTGTTTTATGCTTCTCCACACTACTGCTTCTCCGTTAAGAGTGAACACTGATCCAGATGTAGACTTTCTAGCATCTTTGTCAGTTTGGAAATCAGAGTCAGTGTATCCAGTAAGGATTAGATCCTTATCACTATACACGAGCATGTAGTCCCTAGTTCTTCTGAGATACTTTAAGATGTTCTTAACGGCAGTCCAATGATCACGTCCAGGATTAGACTGGTATCTACTGACGATCCCTATTGAGTAACATATGTCAGGTCTAGTACATAACATCGCATACATCAGGCTTCAAACTGTGGAGGCATAGGGAATATTTCTCATATCCTCAACTTCTTGAGGTGTCTTAGGACATTGTTCTTTCGACAAATGAATTCCATGTCTGAAAGGCAATAGACCCTTTTTGGAATTCTGCATTTTATATCTAGACAACATTTTGTCTATATAAGATGTTTGAGACATGGCTAGTGTTCTATTCTTGCGATTCCGAACAATTTGGATCCCAAGAATATACTACACATTTCCTAAATCTTTCATTTGGAATTGTGTATCTAGCGATTGTTTGACGTCAGTAAGATATCCTACATCATTCCCAATGAGTAGAATATCATCGACATATAAAACTAAGACCGCTATAGTAGAATTGACGATCTTTTTGTAAACACAAGGCTCTTCAACATTCTGTTCAAAGCCATAAGATTTGATCACAGTATCAAACCTTATATTCCAGGATCTAGAAGCTTGTTTTAACCCATAAATGGATTTTTGAAGCTTACAAACCTTTTGTTCTTGACCCTGTGCAATAAACCCCTCTGGTTGAGCCATATAGATACTCTC
>NW_024064976.1:239023-302552 GCF_009727055.1 Benincasa hispida
AACCCTCCCACTACGTCGAGGTATTCTCAACTCTTGAGAATGATGTGACTGACCAGATGTACTAGTTTTATCTACTACTTTAGTAGATGAATTAGCTCTATCTGTAGCATCTTTTGAAATTTCTTTCAACACTATTTTACTGCTTGGTTGATGATTTCCAATGTGGTCTTCCTCTAGGAATGTGGCATTTGTTGACACAAATACCTTGTTTTCTTAAGGATGATAAAACAAACCACCCCTTGTTTCCTTTGGATAACCTACAAATAGGCATAACTTTGAACGATGTTCCAATTTCTTGGGATTTTTTACCAACATATGTGCTGGGCAACCCCAAATTCTAAAGTGACATAAACTACTTTTACGCCTTTTTCATAGCTCATAAGGTGTTTCTGAAATACTTTTAGAGGGAACGTTGTTCAAAATATGGACAGCAGATTCAAGTGCATATCCCCAAAAGGAATCAGGCAATTGAGCATAGCTCATCATAGAGCAAACCATATTTAATAAGGTTTAGTTTCTTCTTTCTGATACACCGTTCTGCTGAGGCATACTAGGTGCAGAGAGTTGTGACTGGATCTCGTTTTCTATCAAATAGTCTTGGAATCATATGTCCATATACTCTCCACCTCGATCTGATCGAAGTGTTTTTATTGTTTTACCTAATTCATACTCAATTTTAGCCTTATATTCTTTGAATTTTTCAAGAGAATCATACTTGTGATGAATCAGGTAAACATGACCATACCTTGAATAATCATCAATAAAACTGATGAAGTGTTCATACCCACCTCGAGCCTTGTCATTCATTGGTCCACAAAGGTACGAATGTACGAGCTCTAAGGGTACTTCGGCTCTGAGACCTTTTCCTGTAAAAGATCTCTTGGTCATTTTTCCTTCAAGACATGATTCATATGAAGGTAAAGAGTTATCTTCTAACTGACTTAAAAGTCCACTCTTGACCAATCTCCCAATCCTATTGAGATTTATGTGACCAAGTCTAAGGTGCCATAGATAGGTGTTGGAAGAAACCTTTTGTTTTTTATTTTGAGTTTCTAATGTTCTAAACATTTCAGTATTTAAAACAAAATTTTCTCTAGTTGGTCTTAACTTATATAAGTTGTCTTCAAGTGTAGCAGAACAAATTTGAATACCTTTACAAAAAACAAATGCTTCATTTATATTAAAAGATATCGTATATAATTGTTCTATAATACAACCGATAGATATCAAATTTCTCTTCATAAGAGGTGCATACAAAACATTTTTAAGTGCTAGATATTTATCTTCAAAAAACAACTTCAGATCTCCCATTGCTTCAGCTGAGACAACCTCTCCTATTCCAACTTTGAGGGTTATCTCACCTTTTTCAAGCTTTTTCCAAGAACTAGTTTCCTGAAACGAGAAACAAATATGATTAGTGGCTCCTGAATCTAGTATCCAGGTAGAAGTATCATATTCCACTAAACATGTTTCAACGCCCAGTAAATCATATTACCTTGTGCCGTTTTCTCAGCTTTCTTCTCTGCAAGGTACTTCGGACAATTTCTCTTCCAATGCCCGTTTTGGTTACAATGGAAATATTTTCCTTTATCTGTATTGGGAGCCTGCCCTATTCCCTTATTTTTCATTTGAGCTTTAGAGGGTCCAGCTTTGGCTTTAGAGGACGATGCTCTTAAAAACTTTTTCTTAGTGGTAGCAACATTTGCTTCCATTTCTTTCCCCTTATCTAAAGTAAGGTTTTGGAATCGCTGGAGCTCGTTGAGAATGGTAGTGAGGTTAAATTCTATCTTATTTAAAGACGCATTTGTCTCGAAAGGTATAAAACTCTTTGGAAGAAATTGTAAGATAAAGTTAACCTGGTTATCCTCATCAATGGGTCCGCCATTTATTTCAGCGATATTGAAGTACATCATCATGTCTAGGACATGTTGTCTAACAGAGGTCCCCTCTTTCATGTGCTTCGTGTAAATGTGCTTAATTGCCTCGTGTCTAAGGGACCATGATGGGTGCCCAAATATTTCTCTTAATGAATCTATTATCTCTTTAGCCATAGCTAAGGATTCATGTTTCTTTGCCAAAACATCAGACATGCTAGCAAGAATGTAAACACGGGCCTTTTCATTAGCTTTGACCCATCGATCGTCTACTTCCCGAACAGTTCGGTTAGCATTTGAGGCTGGGGCTTGAAGACATTCCTCAGTTAAGGAAAATCTTAAATCGTTAACTACTAGTATTGTGTTTAGATTTGATTTCCATGCCGAATAATTATCACCGTTTAGTTTCTCGAAAGCTAAGAGTTAAATTATCGAGCTATTCATGCTGAAAAGGTAAAGATATCCTTTTTAGTAAAAAAACATTAATCTTTTAAATCCAATCAAGTTTAGCAAAAGAAACTAATAATGTACCCTTCATTATTATATTTTGCAATGATATTTCAAAAGTTTAGAGTAACCTCCACCGAAGGACAGTCGATTATTCCTCTTTTGAACCAAGACAATCTTGACTAAATGCTAACCCCAGAATAACTCTTTATTCTTATAACACTTTAGTTATCGTTACTTTGGTCGAGAATATACTAACATCTTATTAATACTTGTAAGTGTAACCTTCCATTTTTGGATTTCAGAAACCAGAATCAACAAGCTCCCGAAAGTGAAAAGTCAATATGAAAACTGATCTAAGAAAGCTTATCCAGATTTGAAGTTCGCGATATTCTGAATCCTATAATACAACCCTTCGAAGGGAAAGGTCGTTCCAAGGCAGACATGCAGGTGCATTATAGGAATCTCACGGTACGACCTAATGGAAGAAACCGTGGGATATTTTGTTACATACCCCTTACCCACTTACTATGAACTACTTCCCCTATTCAACTTGATATTGATCTATGCAAACACTCTCCGAAGGGAGTCTGCTCCTAAGCACAGCCCAAAGCCCTACATGGACCTCATGATGTGAACTCTTAGGGACACTAAAGCTAAAAGTATAGTACTTCTTTCTAGCTGAAGTGTTCTATAATGGTTTAGGGTATATATAAAAAAAAATACTTAAAGATATATTTCGGCTAAATTAAACATATCCTAAGTCTAGGTGATAGATCCATGTATAACTCTTATACTGGATTTTAACCTATGATGTCTAGGTGATAAACAAATTTTATTACCTCACATCTTTCATGCATGCTTATTAAAATAGGATTATTTGACTTAGACTGCCAGTTTGATCTCCAGGTAGGAGGTGTTCCATAAACCGTCATCTTAAGAACCCCCAACCTTAGACAAGATCTCCCCGGGTAAGTAAATAACTCTTGTTTAACAAGTAATCGACTTATTCTAAGTCTTTAGAAAAGCCGATTAAAATTACACCAATTTAATCCTAGGTGAGCATGCAACTTTTACCTTTGTTATAGATTTTAAAAGTCTAGGTTATTTTATACAATTAAAATAAAATTATAACCATTATAACCCTAGAATCATACATCTATAATATACATTCATACTTTGATTATTAAGCTTTAATATAACACTTTATTATTAAAAAAAAAAAATTAACATGCATACTATATACATTATAACAATTATAACATATATCAAATGCATGTACATGTTTACCTATGGTGGAATTTTAAATCTATATGACATACTATATGCACAACAAGATTCAAAATTTAATTAAAACATACATCAACATGCATAATTAATTAAACACCCTAAAATAGATTGGTTTTGGCTCTTAAATTAAGCTAACAACTAAATTATTACAATAATGATTACAAAAAACCGCTCTTGAACCAGCTTCAAACACTCGAACCGGCCCAAAAACTCCAAAAATTAGGTTGAACTGATTAAACTGGCTCAATTGGACCGATCCAGACCGTCTGGACCGGCTGGTCAATGGAAGCCGCAGGGCGCAGGTCGGGTCGACAAAAGCAGAGCAGGCGCGAATCGGGTCGGTGCACGGAGTGGGCGGGTCACGCTATGGGCCGGATGCTGGTCGATAGCTGGCACACGGGTTGCGAAGAACTGGGTTAGATCTGGGAGCTCATCTCGAGTCTGGGTGCAGACTTCTCGAGTCTGGGGTAATATTTGGGTATGTGAGCCTATTTTTCCTTCATTTTGAAGCTGTCGTCTTTCCCGGAACCGAGCAATTACATCCTAATTTCAACTCTAATGACTCTAGCAAATTTACAAACCCTTTTTCATACTTAATGCTCATAAACATATGAGCAATTACAAATTAATACTACAAAAAAAACTTAATTTAATTTCCAAAACCTAAAAACCATTTTAGTTTCAAATCTCAATTTTATCTAATAAATTGATACCCACCACATGCAATTGAGTAAAATTATAACATGCTCTGATACCGAATGATGTCAAAGTCGTCATGCGCAGTGGAAATGAGAATCAATTTTACTCTAATTGCCCAAAATAAACATGCAACCCTAAAAGAATTAATTAGGGTTATTTTGAAATAATACCTTTGAAGCTCCCGAAATACGTCTATCTCCACCCGAACACAAACGGACCACCACTAGAGCTGACCTACTATTCTCTGGACTCAGAACCGAGTTGTGGGACCCGATGGATGAAGAACCCGAAAGAGAGAAAATATGGAAATAGAAGAAGGGATTTTGGTTGGGTTTGAGTTTTTCTTTTTAGCCCAATTTTAGAAAAATATTTTGGCAAAAATCCAAAAGTTTTTAATAAAAAAACACAAGCCCATATCTTAGTGCGCTTAATGTCTCCACTATAAGTCAACACCTAGCCCACTATTTTGTTAGTGGAATTATCCAACAAAAGTTTGGATTTTCCCACTAACTTTAGTCAAAGGGCAAAATAGTCATTTGGTCAAAGTCAAACATTGACCAAAAAGTCAACATTTTGACTTTTTATGATTTCTCTCGTTGACTAATTTTGACCTCCCGAGCATGAATCCACATTCATTTTCTTGAAATTCAAATCACATTTGAAGATAAGGTCAGTCAAAGTTTGACTTTTCAAAGTCAAAAGTCAACTCTTTGACTTTTTACATCTTTTACCATTTCTATTATTTCTGAGCTTCCGAATATAAATGTATTCATATTCTTGATATTTAAATCAAATTTAAATATTAAAGATGTATCTCTAAATTGAAAAAACCGACCACTATATCACATATACTTGTCGGTTTCTCTCTCTTCACCTAATTCGAACAATTCAAATTATTCTATTATTCTGTTCTAAGTTTATTCCATATGAGCTAGTAGGGGGGACCTATAGATCATGGACTCCAACGATCCGAGATTAGTTGACTAAACTTTTTAGACGGAGCTAATCAACATTCGTTAACTAACGGGTCATTCCACTATAGTCCCGTAGTTGCACTCCCCTCACTATAGATATATTTGTGTCCATTTGATATAACCATGATTAGTAAGTTAATCCTTCACAGGTTGTTCGTAATCTCAGCTGGGTCATAAAATCGTTTTACCCCCGAGACTACATCTTATTCCTTAAGTTCCACTGATCCTCTAATGAACAATTGGTTTAAGTTCCAACCTATAAACCGAACCCCTCTCAGGCCAATGAGAGGGTCGGGCCCCTTGTTCAAGACCTGGATTCAGTACTAAAGGGAACAACTTATCTACTATCCTTATAACTGGTAGGAGTGAATTATGTCTTGCACCCTATGTTCCCAGCTATCCACCTGATCTTACCCCTGAAATGGGAGGCTTATTGGGCCAGCGATAATGAGCTGCCCTCACCTATAGAGATCTAAGGATAATTCTGAGTGAACAGAAGTTCATAGTTAGCTCCGGATTAAGATTAAGTTACCTAGGTCATCAATTAACGAAATAGTCAGTTTTTTACATTAAACGACATTTAAAACGTAAAAGTGACAATTTTATGGTTCAGTCTTATGTAAACTATTTACATAGGATGCCCCCATTTTCATGTCTCCACATGATCGGTTTAGGATCACATCGTTTGTACTAACTACAAAATGGGCCGCATCCATAGTGTCCCCAGAATAAAGCGCCCAACCTTATTCATATAGTATAAACCATTTTGGCTATATATATTTGAACTTGATCTACATTTATGTCACTACATAAAGTTCAAACTTAAACTTAATAGCCTCGGATTCTTAGTTTATTGGATTCATGAATATAGAATTTAAATTTACTAAATATTTTCAATAATAGTTTTATTGAACAAGAATATGATATTACAAACTACGAGTTTTAGGACATAAAATCCAACAACGTTGATGTGGTAAATTATCTGGTTTGTGAGCAATTTCCTGAAGATTATACTGACCACCAAAAGAGGAGGCTCAAGCACGAATGCAGATCATATTTTTGGGATGAGCCAAATTTGTATAAGAAGGGGCAGACCAGATTCTGCGATTATGTGTACCGAATGCTACTCAACAACGCATATTATTGTAATATCATGATTCACCATATGATGGACACTTTGGAGGATAGTGCACCGCAGCTAAAGTATTGCAAAGTGGATTCTACTAGCCAACACTATTTTAGGATGCAGCTGACTATGTGATGAAGTGTGACCGGTGCCAACACACAGGTAACATTTCATGGAAATATGCAATGCCTATGAACACTATTTTGGAACTAGAGTTGTTCGACTTCTGAGGCATTGATTTCATGGGATCATTCCCACCATCGAATGGTAAAAATTATATTTTGTTAGTCGTCTACTACGTGTCCAAGTGGGCAGAAGCAATGGCATGTGCTACAAGCGATACGACGGTAGTCTCTAAATTTCTGAAGAAAAACATTTTCACTCGTTTTGGCACTTGATGTGCCATATTAAGTGATGAAGAGTCCCACTTTTTCAATCATACTGTCAAAGAATTGTTGTGCAAATATAATATTCTCCATAAAGTGGCCACCGTATACCATCCGCAGACGAATGGTCAGGCCGAAGTGTCCAACCGGGAGATCAAGCAGATATTGGAGAAGGTGGTAGAGCCTTCGCGAAAGGATTGGGCAACAAAGCTCGACGATGCGTTGTAGGCATACTGAACTGCCTATAAGACACCCATAGGTATGTCCCTATATGCGTTGATATTTGGTAAGGCATGTCGTTTACCACTAGAGGTGTAACACAAAGCAATGTGGGCGGTGAAGAAGCTAAACTTTGACTTGAAGACAACAGAAGAAGCGAGAAAACTTTAATTGGTCGAGCTGGAGGAATGGAGGATTAACGCATATGAGAACGCAAAGACCTACAAGGAGCATGCAAAGTGCTGGCACCACAAACACATATGCGGCAAGAACCTCCAAGTCGGGCAGAGGGTCTTACTATTTAACTCATGACTATGGCTCTTCCCTGGGAAATTAAAGTCACGTTGGTCTAGACCATTCCTAGTCAGAGAGGTATTCCCGCATGGTGCGGTTGAGTTATCTAATGATGATGGAACCAACATATTCAAATTAATGGGCAACGAGTAAAAGTGTATCACAGAGAAGGCTGGCATCGCCAAGTCGACTCCATGGACCTGAGAAACCCTAATTAAGAAAGAAGTGGGTGGTCCCTGTGCTATCAAGCGATTTAAATTCATCAGGGACGCAAGTTTTGTGAAGCATCCATTGAAATTTTGAACTCTTCAACTCATCTCTACTCCTTAGTATTTTCATTTCACCATCCTTCTACTTATCTAAAAAAAAAAAAAAGTAATCGTGCTAAACGTTTGTTGTGAGCGATTTTGTTAACTTTGTTTTTTTAATATTATTTGACCCTTTTAATGTTTTTCGTGCAACGATCGAGGCGAACGATTGTGGAGGCGCTACATGAAGATGCAACTACTTTATTTCGTCAATGCAATCCAAAGGAAGTAGATCGTCGCAAAGCAAGATGCATCAACAAACAATGCGGGCGACAACGCAAATTTGGGGGTTGTATTCTTCCTTGACTTTATTCCAAATTTTGCACTATCGCATCGCATTTTAATTTTGATAGTTTTATCACCTACCACAATCATTTAACATTGTTAAATTTAGTAAGTCACCGCATGCTTTCTCTTTACCAATTATGATTTCAATGATGAAACACATGCTTCTATTTTTTCGTATATACTAGAGTCAACATAATTTTAGGACAGTCACCTCATGAAATATTTCTAGAAGTTAGTGGTCTGCTAGCTTTCTTTCAAACTGACTCTTTATGTAGCTTCCTAAGAACATCGCATGACTTCTTTCAATCTATTGGCAATGAGAACATTGCCGCATTTTAAATTTTGGGGTGAGGTATTTATTTTCGTCCTTGCTATTTTTAGCTCTATAAAAAAAAGAGAAGGAAAATTTTGAGAATAACAACTCCACTGTCAACGCAATGGGGAAACCCATGTTGATAAGAGTTAAGTTGTGAAGGGCACTTACCCGTAGTTGGATGTCCGCATGACACACGTGGGGGCAAGCCAAAACGAAAGTAAGTCGCCAGGATCAACGCATAAATAAATGACCGCAACTCCGCTGCTGAATAAGTATGAGTTTAGTATGAGAAAGAGTGCCTTGCACGTAGTTGAATGTTCGCATGACACACGTGGAGGCAAGCCAAAACGAAGGTGAGGCACTTAGATCAGCGCAAGGTCAGAGAAAAATAATAATGTAAAAAATATGCAAGGATAAAAATCATTTAACACCCTAGTGAAAAAGTTTTTTTTTGAAATAAATCATGCGATGTCATGGAATCTAGTAAAGTATTTTTGAAGGTTAAGCTTGCGGCCCCTAGGTCTTAGAAATATTTTAAAAGAGACTTGAATAAGAATTAAGGAAATTTTGGTGTATAGGATTTGAATGAAGTATTCTTAAAAAATCTAGGAAAAGAGATTGCGATCGACTTTCTAAAGGAAATATTTAGCTTATGCTTAAGGACAAACATTGTTTAAATTTAGGAGTGCGAGAACGGGCAGAAATGCACATTATTACAGTACTAAGTTATTAAACAATGAAGGTTTGTGTTGATAAAATATGTAAGATTGCGTCCAAAAAACATTAAGTTCATAACATAGCAGTCGCATGCTTTCATCGCATAGAAACAATTAATTTTTGTATTTTTGTGCAGAATATTCGTTAATGCAAAGCGTAAAATGAGATCACAAGAAAGCAACGGTCGAGTGCAACGTTACCGCAAAACTCTGCAGTGATTTGTGCTCACAAACATCTACTCAAGAAGGATTGCCGCATAGAGCCGACGCAACTTGGTGGGCGCATCTGGGTGAAAAGCATAATTAATCACAATGGGACAAAAAGCTGATGACGGTCAAGTCCGAATTAAGTTGACAAGTCGCTAACGATCTACTGTAGCAAGTAGACTCAGATTTTCGGTGACAAATATTCGGCGCATCAGACAGAGAATTAAAGCCATCCCATCAGTGCAATCATAAGAGAGAAAACGCCTTTCACCCTGAAGCTCTATAAATACCGAAGGTAAACTTCAGTAAAGGAGTTTGGACAGTTAGAGAATTTTCCCTTAGATAGAATAGCCTTGTCCATAGTTTTCCTTTTTATTTAGAAGGCGGAGCGAGAGAAGGGAAGAGACACCAAAAGATCGCTTAGGGAAACTTGAGAGAGAACCCAAAGGCGTGGAAAAGAAGAGAGTGGGCCGACTCTCGCGAGAGCGAGACTATCTTTTGAACAGAGTAGAAAAGACAGTGTAAAAGCCTTGAGAAGCAAGAGATTGCTACCAGACTCTTTATTCTCATCTTGCATTGTTATTTTGTATTTCAACTCTATATCTATACAATGGAAATTCTTTATCTACATCTGTTCACTCTCTTAAGAGCACGCATGAGTAGCTAAATTTATCGAATGGGTTGAGAAGAACTAAGCTAACATGACCTAGGACCTTCATTGCATGCGATTATCTTGTTTTATGTTGTGCCCAACACCCCTTTAGAGCTACTCGAGAGAGAGTCTAAAGAAAGAACCTAAGACTTGAGAGAGCTATGTTAGAATCTAGACTCGAGAGAGCAAGATTAGATCTGCATAAGTAGGAGATAGAGACTTAGAGATAAGCTCTGTTTGCCAACATGCATCGCATGCACCATAGAGATAGGTTATGATATTATATGGTCGCCTTATTTGTGTGTGTGTCATTTTGTCATCGCATAGATAAGAATAGAGGCTTATGTGTAGGTCCTATAGACTCATCGCATATATCGCATGCGTTCTAGTATTAGAATCCGTAGCATTTGCATCAAGAGATGATTTGCTATTGTATGTGTGTTGCATGATTGCATAACATGAACGCATCCTAGGAAGTGTTAGTTGAACCCTTTCTCAACCCGTTCCCCGCATATTCATCGCATCTTCCGTATTATCTACTCTTTTCGTAACTCCACCGTATACATTTATTTACACCACAAACATCAACCTAAACAATTATTTGATTTATTGGTTACCGCAAAGTCTTTTTGAAAATTATCACCGCATACCGTTTTCCTTAGTGCCTGAGTTTGACCCTGGACTTGCCAGGAAACTCAGTAGGGTTTACACTTGGATTCTGCTGAGAAAACTTGTTGCTCAACGCATTTCCATCATTGCATTTCATTCCATAATTTCACCTCATAAAATAACGCATCACTTAGTGATGACATGTAGAAATGCATGTCATCTTAGGCCTTTTATTTAGAATTATGAATGTTATTAGGCAGAATATGTGTCAATCATGTTACGAATTCACGAGAAAATGAGCTTGCATCGATCAGCATGTTGAATCTCAGCTAACCCATTATTTTACGTTATTATGCATTCAATATATTATTTTTGTAGCTAAAACAGGACATGGACGCAAACGTGGAAACTGGACCACCTCATAGACGACCGCATGAAACACTCCATCGCAAAGTCGAACGTATCGATCAATGCATGGATGATGTGGTAATCAGCCGTATGCGTCCATCGCATGGGAGTTGCGCTCGCCTAGTGATTGCGGTCATCGTGTAGAGTTGTGGTATTAAGCGAATGCGGTCATTAAATGATTGCGGCTACGCGACAACGCATACTAATGGGATCAACGGAAGGTTGGTGGAATGAAGGCATCAACGCATCTACATCGAGAAAAACCAAAAGATGATGCTGACATTTCACCTACCACGCCGTTAGTGGCAGAGGTTCAGAAAAGACTAATGCGCCAAACGTCAGACTCAGAGCAGTCTAATTAATGTTGTCGGCGGCCCAAGCTTTATAAATAGAAGCCGATGAGTAGAAATTCAAGCCATCCGGGGATGATCCTTATGATTTGGGGATTTTCCCCGTGATCTAGACAAAATGCATGAGAAGACACTGAGAGTTCTTCACCTCCTTCATCCATTCCGAGTGACGAATGGAGCCTTCGATTGGAGCTAGATCTCGAGAGAGTCAACTCCTCCGCCCATCCATGGCACAACCTTCAACCTTGACGCACATCCGCTAGAAGCAAGTCTTTGCTTCCAGCCAGTCATTTCATTTTCCTTTCTTTTCTTATATTGTATTGTATGACATTTTGTGGTTAAGGAATTAATACAATTTGTTTTCAATGCATTTCTCTGTTCCTTTGACTCCATCTCCATCTTCTTGCTTAGCATTTTTACTTTCATTGCAACACTTAGTGGGATTGCTTGGGTATCGCATACTTAGTCATGTGGATTAGGGATATGAAGCATGTAGCAACTCACCGAGAGGTATGTGTTGTGTGAGTGTGTGAGTAATCTTATTTGCTTAGTGTGAAGGTGCTGCAACGCCTGTCTATAGGCTAACGCATTGTTTGTCTATGAGTGAAGTCAACAACAATCAACTGCTCGGGAGGGTAAGTGGTTGGTCGCATTAAGCATTATATGCATTATTAACTAGAGATAATAACAACCTTAGGTCAGCAAAGTTCATGCGGTTACCTTGTCCTATGAGTGCATCATTCATCATTTAGGTATACTTGGGAGAATAGTCTAAAACACAAATCTAAAACTCGGGAAAGCGGATTGGAACGTATAGGCAAGAATGGGGAACTTAGGGATAAGCTCCGTTTGCTTCACATAGCGTATGCACCCTACAGAATGGATTTGCATGCGTCCAGGAAGTAGGACAAGGGGTTATGCAGCAGCCACGTTCATGCGGCGAGAGCTAGTGAGCTGGTTATGGAGGTCTAGGCAGGAATAGGCTTCTCGAAAATATCGCAGATACACCGCATACATCCTAGAGTTAGGTTCACGTGTGTGTAGCATGATTGCATGGTTTGCATTGACTAAGGTTGCCCTTGCGGTCACTCTTAAGGGTTGCAATGAAAACATCTCCGCATTATATCTATTTTCCCATGCATTTATTTCATGTCAAGTGTTGTCGTATCTCTACCTTTCATGCATATTCTCATTGCATTGTCTGTTAGATAGGAGTAGGAGTAGGATTAACGTAGCAACCCCTTTAACATTCTTTTATTTAACCGCCGCATGTACATCACTGCATTCATTCTGCTACAAGTCCCTGTGTTTGACCTTGGATTACCCGAGAAACTTGCATTCACGTTATACTTGGCGTGAGCGCAAGAAAACTTGTGACAGGACTCATGGTCATCGTAAACATTTATTAACGCATATTCATTCCAATGCATGACCATCGATGCATGACTATCAATGCGTATCTTAAGAACATGCATCGTATACCGCGTCCACGGGATTTTAGTTGTCGAGTAAAATTGACTTCTAATTTCTCGTCATCACTTAGCGTCAGAGGTAGACGATCGTCTAGTGCACAACACCTAAACGATTAACGCCCAAAGCTAGATGATCGTTTAGCTTTTCCTTCATATCGTCTAACGTATGAAGCTAAACGATCATTTAGCTACTGAAGCTCAACGATGATATGAACAGAGACTCATCGTTGGAATCTATAACTCGGCCCCTTCGCTTGTTTCTTCGAATTACAGCTTAATTTGAACTCTAATGACTCCAAATAAATTACAGGCTCTTGGGAAGACATTAAAGGTCATCAAGCAAGAGCCAAAAATTTAAATGGGAAATCAAAGAGAAATTAAAGGGAAAAACTCAGAAAACCATATCATTACAGCAGTTTCATTTTTCATACAAAACACCCATCAAACCAGAATTAATCCGAACTGAATGCTTATAAGATGTTTTGATACCAATTGTTGGATCAACACCATCATGCAGTGGAAGAAATAAGGATCCATAAGCACTCTAATTCATTAATTTTGGTTGAAAAGAAACATGCTAAGACAGAGTATAATAGGTTTTAAGAACATACCATGGCCGAACCAATGAAATCTCTATTTCCAGCTGTAAAATCCTCCGAATCCATGTGTAGATCACCACAAGATCTTCTCTACTATCCTCTTGGTGCTCTAGATTGAGTTGTAGGACTCAAAATAAACTAGAATCAAAGGGAATATGGAGAAAGCTCACTGAACCAACCCATTGAAGAACACCTTCTTCACTGAACAAACCCATTGAAGAACACCTTCTTCACTGAACCAACCCATTGAAGAACACCTTCTTCATCCAAATTTGTCAGCAAAAATTCAGTCGATTTTTCATCCCTTTCTTCACTCCAATCTCTTCAATATATTATAGACTATCGTGCAAAGAGATGTGCTGCGTAGCTCATGCTTGGAGTAAACCAAAGAAGAGGTGATAGGTTCTCTGTAAGAAACTTTGAAGATGACTTGAAAAACCCATTTTTTCAAGTTTGTGTGATTTTTCAATTTCCAAAAATCTAAAATTGATTTTAAAATCATATTTTATTTCTAAAATCAAAATTTATTGATTTACAAAATTAATTTCATAAATTAATTTTCTAATAAAATTAATAAATAATTATTTAAACAATTTAAATAATTCTAATTAATTTAATATCCTATATTAAATTAATTTTTACAAAAATTCATCTTCATATATTTAAATCATATTTAAATATATTTTCTCCAATCCCGTTTGATTCTAATTTGAATGTTTCAAATTAACTTATCACGCTACTCTAGAGCTATTCCATTTCTGAGCTAGTAGGGGGACCTCATGAACCTACAAATCATAGGCTCCAACAATCTAAGATTAATCGGCTAAACTCATTAGACCGATCTAACCCCCATTCATTAACTAATGGGTCACTCCACTAAAGCCCATAGTTGAACTCCCCTCACTATAGATATATTATGTCCACTCGATATAACAATGATTAGTAAGTTAACCCTTCACAGGTTGTTCGTAATAATGACTGGATCAAATCTCTGTTTTACCCCCGAAATTACCTCTTGTTTCTTAAGTCCCCATTGATCCCTTAATGAACAATTGTTTTTTGATCCAATCAGAAAATCGAGTCCATCTCATGCCAAATGAGAGGGCGGGATCCCTTGTTCAAGCCCTAGAATCAGCACTTAAGGGAACAACCTCTCTACTATCTCTAAAACAGATAGGAGTGAATTCCCTCTTGCACCCTATGTCCCCAGCTATCTATCCAGTCTTACCCTTGGAATGGCAGTCATATTGAGTCGGCACTATTGAGCCAACCCTCACCTATGTAAATCTAAGGGCAATCCCAGATAAACAGGAGTTAATAGTTAGCTCAGGATTAAGGTCAAGTTACCTAGGTCATCGCTTTGAAATAGTTAGTCTTAAACAGTAAACAGCGTTATAAAGTAAGAGTGACTCGTTTCGTGGTCCGATCTTGTACAAACTCTTTTGCACAAGGACACCCTCACTTCTCATGTCCAATATGAAGGAATTAGGATCACTTCATTTGTAGCACTTTACAGCTCCTTATAACAACTACAGAGCAGGCCGTATCCAATAGTGTTACCAAAATAAACCCAACCTTATCCATGTACTATGGATCATTTTGACTATTTACTCGAACCTGGTCCACTTTTTTGTCTCCACATAAAGTTCAAGTACTCATCCAATAGTCAAGGGACTTTTAGGTTTATTGGATTTCTATTCAAGCAATAGATCTATTCAATAACACCTTTATTCAATTATCAGAATAAGCTCCATTGTTTACATACCACGAGTTTTAGGACATAAAACCCAACAATGTGAACACATGACTAAACTCTTTAGCTACGAGATCTACCATCCGTTAACTGCCAGACATTCCACTAAAGACCAATAGCTGAACTCTGCTTACCACAGATATATTTCTGTGTCCATTGGATATGACCAATCATGAGTGCGATGACCCTTCACAGATGCTCGTAAGTACAACTGGGCCAAATTACCGTTTTACCCCTGTAGTTATTCTCACTCCTTAAGTACAACTGATCCCTCTAATGAACAATACAACATAGTCCAACTATGTGTGAACACCTCTCGAGCCAAGAGAAAGTGTGTGGTGCCACATCGTTCAAGCCGTGGAATCAGCCCTTAAGGGAGCTATCTATCTACTTTCCCCAGCTTCGAGGAAGGAGTGAATTTCATCTTGTATAGCTGAGTTTCCAGCTCCCAAATCAGACGAATCCTCAAAGTGATAGGTTTGAGTCGGCGACCTGGCCACTTGCACCCATTCAAATCAAAGGACCACCCTAAATGGTAGGAGTTCCCAAATCACTCAGGATTGAGGTCATGTTACCTATGGTCATCCTAGTGAAGTGAAGTCTTTGTCATGAACGGTGTTATATAACGAGACATTAACACTTCGTGGTCAGGTCTTATACAAACTTTTGTACATAACGCCCCCGCTCACATGTGCCCTACACGAATAATCAGGATCAGACCATCTGTGACAAGTTACAACACTTATAACTATTCCACAATGCGGGCCACATCCGTAGCGTTACCAGGATAAGGTTTCCCTCCTATATCCATATACTACAGACCATTTTGGTTATCCCTTAAGACATGATCCACTTGTATGTCACCATATTCATGCTTAAGTTACATAAAGATAACCAGGGATTTTAGGTTTATTGGTTTGTGGTAAAGCAAATAAAACATTCCATTGAGCAAAAAAAAGATCTGAATTAAATCATATATTATACATCACAAACGTTCGTACAAACTGTTTACAAACTACAGGACACGAGACTTTAGGGCATCAACCCCAACAGTTTCGATGGAGAAGACGAAACAGAGGTTCTAGATCGTGTAGCTACAAATAAATGATCGGGTAGCTTTTGTTATGCGACGTGTAAAATTTGCTACACGATGGTATAACATTTGCTAAATGATCGCAAAGCTAATGCTACGCAATCGTGTTGCATTTACTACACGATCGTATAATAGCTTGCTAAATGATTGTGTGGTTCTTTAATTGCTCAATGCATGGCTTTGTGCTACATGATCGCGTAGACTTTCATGCTCATCGCATAGTCATTAGCTACGCAATCGCGTAGTCTATGCTCATTGCATAGCTATTCGACGCATGGTGCGTTTGCTACACGATCAGCTGCAAGGTGGTCTTTTAAAAGGCGGTTTGGTTCAAGCAATGCAAGACTCGGTTCACCTGTTCTGAACTGGTTGACTCAAATTTTGTAGTAGTTAGCCTTTTATTTTCTCCTTTTATAGGTCCTATCCCGGTCCATCAACTGTTATATTAAATATACATGTGATGTATGTTTTTTATTATATGTCATAATATATGTCATATAGTTTTAAAACCCACCATAGGTTATGCATTTATTTTCATGCATCATTTATATTATATATATGCATGATTTAATTTTATAGCATGCCCATGCATCATATAATATAAGTGTTATACTATATGCTTGCATGGATAAATAACATAGCCATGCATCATTTATATTATAATCGTTATAATATATAGTTTGAATGTATGCATGTGACGTATGTTATTTATTTTCATTACTTTGTTATATATAAGTGTTATATATATGTAGTAACGAAATGAACATTGTATGATGCATGACACTACTTTAGGTAATCTTATAAGCGTTATAATTTTATAAAGTATGTCAATCGATGCAATGTAGTTTTAATTTGTTTCATTTACTTTATAAGAGCTCTAAATAAATGAAATTAGAAATCAAAATCAATAACTTAGAGTTGCATGCAAACTTAGGTGAAATCATTTTTTAAAATAGTTTTAAAATATGATTTGTTGGGGTTGATGCCCTAAATCTCAAAGGGTCCTATAATTTGTGGATATTATATGAACAAACTTATTATGTGATTAATAAATATATGATACTTTATTCACGTTGTCTATAAAATATGTGATATTTTAGTTACATTAACCACAAACCAATAAACTAACGTCCAAGGTTATCTTTGTAACAAAAACATGTATGTGAAAACATAAGGGTGGATCATGTGTAAGTGATAACCTAAATGGTTTGTAGTAGATGGATAAGGCTAAATACCTTATCCTGGTGACACTACGAGTATGACCCGTTTGTAGGTGTTACAAATGTTGTAAAGTGCTACAAATGATCTGATCTTGATCATTCATGTATTTGACAAGGAATGGACATGTCACAGGATGATATGCATGGAACACGTACCAGTTGAAGCACTGAAGGAAGAAATGCTTCAAGAGGAAGTAAGAGGAAGCGAAGGGGGAATCAATATGAAATGGCAGAGATTGTTAGGAATGTGATGGAGTTCGCAAATGTCCGATCGAAGGCAATTGTAGAATGGCTGAAAGAGAAGCGTGCAGCTAACGTCGAACTATGTGTAGAAGTCGTAAACCAACTCCAAGATATTCCTTAATTGCATAACCGACAGAGGGTGAAGCTTATGCAAATCATATTCCGCAGTGTGCAAAATACGAAGAGCTTCTTATTTGTTCCTACAACCCTGAAGTTGGACTATTGCAACCTTATCCTTGAAGAGAATGTTCGATCAACTCGTGTTTTGGACTGCTTTTCAATAATGAACAATGATTAGTTTGTTTCGATTATGCATTTAAGTTTGTAGTACATTTGGTACCTCAAAAAAAGGTCATATTTCAATCATGCAACCATGATTTAGTTATTTTGTCTTACATTTTTTTGTACCACAAAAAAAGAGAGCTAGTTATTTTATCTTACATTTTTTTGTACCACAAAAAAAGAGAGTTTTATATACGAAACACACGAATTGCATTCAAAAGTAATGTACTTTTTTTCTTTTTTGGTCATGTTAACCAAGGTATTTCTCAAAATGATAAAAAAAAAATGGTGGTTAGCTTTTAATATAAATTACAATCAAATTAATTTTGTATAAATTGGTAGAACATATAGTCTTAATTATATTTTCAAAATATGATATTTCATATGCATAATTATTAATATTATAAAATATGTAGTAGAAAAAGTTACACATGGACTAAAATAATCTACATTCAAATTACAGACTGTTATAATTCAGACTATAATAACCTGCACTCCAAACACATACTATTATAAGATAGACTACAATACTCTATACCCCAAACACAGATTATTATAAACTAGACTATAATAGTCTGCACCCTAAATACAGACTATAAAAACAGATAGTTTATTATAGCCCACAGACTATATTAACCATAGATTATAATAATATGCATTGCGCCCTAAATGTCCCCTAAATTATTTGGGGATAAACTATTGGAGTATTGCAACAATCAGAGGCATATTTAGTATGGGTCCAGGAGAGGCTCAAACCCCCCTAAACTTTATGCTCTTTATATAATTGAAGAAGCTGTGACTCAAATACCTCCATTTTTTATTTGTCTATAACTTACTTTGTGATGTAACGGTCAATTAGTATGCTTTATAAATACCTCTGATCATTTCCTAGTTTCTGTAAACAACAAAAAGTTGTACGCAATCTTCAATAGTAAAGAACTTGAATCTTCCTATGGACGTAGGCAATCTTGCTGAACCACGTAAACCTCTATGTTTCTTCTTCTTGTCTTTATCTTTCTTGTTCATTTGTCTTCGATCTTTCTACAAATCGTGTGCCATACAATCTCATTTTAAATCTTATCAAATAATAGAGTATCGAGTTCAATTGCGCATCGAACTTCAGTATCGAGTAGCTTTGAGTTGATCTTTTTCACCTTTGAGTCACACCGAGTACTGATCAAGACTCATTGAGTATCAGTTTAGTTGTCATCGAGTTCCATCGACAATTCAATAGAGATTGTTCAGACAAAGAAGGGTATTCTCATCGAGCATCGAGTATCGATCATTGAGCATTTGGCAGAATATTTCTTAGCCTTTTCTTCATCTTTCCAGTATTGATCTTGAGTATTTGGGCCTAGTGAAAAGTTGTTAACCCAAAAATTTGTGGTATCAGAGCGTTTGAATATCATCAAGGTTAGCATTCTTCAAGCATCAAGATACTAAAAAAGTTCATACTTGATAATCGATCAGATCAGAGATGGCTTTTGCAAGGTATGAAATTTAGAAGTTTGATGGGAAGGATGATTATGGCCTATGGAAGGCCAAAATCAAAGCTATTCTTGGACAACAGAGAGCTCACAAGGCCTTTTTGGACCCGTAAACTCTGCCACCTAAAATAATAGCTCAAGAAAGGGAAGACATGGAGATTACAGCATATGGGACTTTGGTTCTTAATCTCAGTGACAGCATCTTAAGACAAGTTATTGATCAAGACACGGCCTGCAAGAGGTGGTTCAAGTTGGAAGGTCTTTTCGCAACCAAGGATCTCCCCAACAAGATGTATCTGAGAGAGAAGTTCTTCACCTTCAAGATGGATTCTACCAAGCCACTATCAGATAATTTGGATGAGTTCAAGAGGATAGTTTCTGAGCTGAAGAGCCTTGGCGAGAAATTGGTGATGAGAATGAAGCCTTTGTTTTATTAAACTCTCTACCCGAAACTTATGAGAGGGTGAAGAATGCCTTGAAGTGTGATAGATAATCAGTTACTACTGATGCCATTATTTTAGCCTTGAGAACTAGAGAGTTAGAGCTTTAGTCAGTAAAAAAGGAGCAGCCTAATGCAAAGGGGCTATTTGTCAAAAGGAAGAACAAGCAGAATCAGTCTAAAGGGAATAAAAACCAGTCAGGTGAAGAGCATAAACCTAAGACTAAGTTGAGATGCAACTACTGCAAGAAGAAAGGACACTTGATGAGATATTGCTACAACTTGAAATGGAAAAATTAGGAAAAAAAAGAAGGATCAGAAGGGAAAACAACCACAAACTTCAGTGGTTGAAGGTTCCTACTTTTATTCTAATGCCTTAGCCTCCACTAGAAACCAAACCAACCAAATCAGTCCTCTTAGGAAGCATGACTGGGTACTTAACTTCGGTTGTACCTATCATATGATACCCTTCAGACCCTGGTTTAATACTTACAAGGATCTAGATGGAGAATCTGTGTACATGGGGAACAATGAAGCCTGCAAGATCAAAGGGTTTGGTTCAGTTTCCTTGAAGCTAAAAATGGATCAATTAAGCTTTTCAGAAATGTGAGACATGTACCTTTACTCACGAGAAACTTCTCTAGGTATGCTTGACTCCATTGGGTGCAAGTGTAGAGGAAAAGGTGGAGTCCTTGAGGTGATTAAGGATTCCAAAGTTATACTGGTTGGTGAAAAGGTTAACGACCTTTATATTGTGAGATGACACTATAAGAATTTTGGGCTTTACTGTCAGTTGAAAAAAGTGAAATCGGATGTATAATGTCGGTTTAAAACCGACATTGTAGGGGTAGCTTTAATATTGGTTTTAAACCGACATTAAAGACCCATTTCACTTTTTCCTCTAACTTTCTATTTTCCCCCATTTTTTTTTCATTTTCCTCTTCATTTTCCTTCTATTTTCTTTTTCCTCTCATTCTCACACTTCCCTCTTTAGACCCTATATTTCTCACTCCTCTCTTCTAAACCCATATCTGCTGCTCATTTTTTTTCTCACTCCTCTCTTCCAAAGTGGATTTTTTGGTCGTTCTGCCAGATCTGCTGCACATTTCGTCATTGTTCGCGTGTCTTCAGATCTGTCGTTCGTCGGATCTGCTGTTCATTTCGTTCGTGTGTCTCCAGAACTGTCGTCGTCGTTCGGTGTTTGTTCCATCGTCGTTCGTCGTTCGTTCCGTCACCGTTCATCATTCGTTCTGTCGTCGTTTGTCATTCGTTCCGCCGCTAAATTAGGTGTGTTCGCCTAGCCATCAACCTTTTTTCATATGGAAGTTGAAACTTTTTTTCTTCCATCCATTTTCATCTGTAATGATTAATTTGCCTTTGTCTGGTTTCCAACGAGACGGTATTAAATTTTACACCCCTTTCCCCTTCCGATTCCGTTCAATTTCTTCGACAAAACTTTGATCATGGGCAGTGGCGAGTGGAGTAGATTTGTTTTCCCCTGCAGTTTGAGTGAGTGGATGTTTGCCTGATGCTTTGCCAATTCATTTTCTCTTAATATCTTTATAAATTTATAACGGGCAGTTTCTATGATAAGATCTGAAGATCTGAAGATTTAGTGCTCTCTTGGTTCATCTTGTAGATTATTTGAGCTGTATGGTCAAGAATTAAACGTGAAGCTATTGATAAAAGAATTACCTCCACTGAAAGATGTCAGTCCTCAGACTTGCCTCACTTTCAGTGTTGATGGTTCTAAACTTGCTACTTGTGGGGTGGTAAGGATAAATCTGTTATCTAGTTCATGGAATTCATGGTTTTTTTTTATTCTTGTCTTTATAAAAAACACAGTGGATTTATTTTGACATCAAATTACCTACAGAATGGACATCTTAGAATCTTGGAGTGGCCAAGCTTGCACCCCATTTTAGATGAACCAAGTGTGCATAAATCTGTGAAGGATATGGACTTTAGGTGAGCCATGAAGTTGTCTATTGCTGGTATATTCTCAATGTATGGCAACATGTCTGTTTATTTATTTCCTCATACAATATCTATATAAATATTGCTAATAGGATATCTTTTCATACAATAAAATTTGTGTGTTCATATTTAATGGGTTGCTCTTGAACATAGTCCTTATCCTGATCTTTTGGAATTGTTATTAGGAAAGTGTTCACAACATCTTCAGATCTATGCATAAAGCATGATGGTATGGAATGTTGTGTAGACCATTTGAGATTCTCCTGTTGCTAGCAGAACTACATAAATAACCCATAAAACATCAATTAAATTTGTTATCTGTGACTCTGATTATGGTGGATGAAAATTTTACAAGTATTTGTTGGTTGTTCTTCCCTCTCCCAGATTAATGACTTAGACGCTTAGTTTAATCTTGTTCCAGCCTAGACTCAGAGTTCTTGGCTTCTACTTCCAATGATGGATCAGTAAGAGTTTGGAAGACTGACGATGGAGTTCCTATAACTACTTTGACCCGGAGTGCGGTATGGTAGATATTTTTACCTATTATTTTGTGTTTGTTGCATTTTCCTCATAATTAGTAACATGTTTATTTAGATTGTTCAAGATGAAAAAATTGAGCTCTATCGATTTTCTAAGGATGGAACTAAACCATTTTTATTTTATACCCATCCAAACAGGTACGACTCTTTCAGAACTCATATTATCAAGCTCCAATAATCCAATTGAATGGCTTGTTGTATTCTTGGAATAGGTGAGAAGGCTGTCACCACCGTTTGGGACATTAGTAATTGGAAAAGAATTGGGTATAAGAGGATGCTGAGAAAGCCTACTTGTATGATGTCCATTAGTCGAGAAGGAAAATATTTGGCTTTGTAAGTGCATCTCATTGTCAAATTGATTATTACTATCCATTTTTAATCACGATTCTGTAATTTATGTTAGAACAATTGATAAATTACTGCCTGATACCTCAAGTACGATGATATCAGTGGCAACAAATTAGTAAGATAATTTGAAACAATTCAATAGTCTTTCTGTTCTGTCTTTTCTGTATACCAAGTGTCTACCTCAAATTTGATGATATCAGTGGCAACAAATTAGCAAGATCATTTGAAATAGTTCAATAGTCTTTTTGTTCTATCTTTTTTGTGTACCAAGTTTCTAATTTTACGTTTTTGTTGCACATTTCAATGTGTTTTACGATAACAATGTTCTTTCTAAGTGTGATACTTTTTCATTCTAGAGGAAGCAAAGATGGGGACGTATGTGTGGCTGAAGTAAAGAAAATGGAGGTTAGTCATATGAGCAAGAGGCTACATCTGGGTACTTCCATAAAAACTCTCGAGTTTTGCCCCAGTGAAAGGTAAACTAATAAGAATGCTTAATCAATTTTGTCATTTTCAAAATCACTCTGAAATACATCTATGCTGCCGAAAATTTTACATCGTCTTCGTACCTCATATCTAGGTAATCATGCTTCTCTTCTTCAAGATCTTGAAAAAGAAGATTCTCTCATTTATTCAACTATTGAGTTTTCTTGTTTTGCAAGTGCAACAAAGGAGTAAAAGATTTGGTATCGCAACCTCTTTATGCTTTTTCTTGGAGAAATCTAGATCCAACACATTCACTACCAGAATTTTGCCTTGAATGTACCATTTATACACATTCCCAATAAACAAGGTTAGTTGAATATGAATTCTGATCACATTTTCACTTTCAATCCTTTGTCTTAAACCTTTTTTGTTTGTGATCCTTTGAACAATAGTAGTTAGACAAAGATGCCTATAACCAGACACTGCTGAAGCTAAGGGGTTCGTTCAAGAAGAATTATGAAGGGATCCATACTTACCAAGTGGAGAGGGACAGTAAACTCATAATGTTTGTATTACTTGTAATTTGTGTTTTCAAAGGCTGAATTATTATACGGCCTTTTAAATTATAATTTTATAGCAGAATTTGCAGATTAAATGTAATATATTTACAATCCATACATAAATAATATGTCATAGCCACAGTGTTCGATGATGATGTGTCATTTATACTTTTTGATCGAAAAATGGATTCGACAACGTAATTTAAAAAAAAAAGCGGACAATAATTGATAAAACGGACAAGATTTTGGGCTTCAATGTCGGTTTAAAGGGCTTCATTTGATTCTTGGGCTTCAGTTGCAACTGAGATTAAAGCCCTTTAATGTCGGTTGCAAATTTCATTAAAGGGTTTTAATGTCGGTTGCAACCGACATTAAAGACAGTGTTATTAAAGACAATCGATATTAAAGGGCTTTAAAAACAATATCTTTAATGTCGATTGTCAACCAACATTAAAGCCCTTTAATGTCGGTTTAAAATCAACATTAATGCCCGAAATTCTTCAAGTGGGAGTAGAGATGATGACAAATGCCTACATGGTTTCAACATCAAACTTAACAGAGGCTGACTTGTGGCACAAAAGACTATTACATATCAGTGAAAAATGGATGCAAGCACTGTTCAAAAAAGGTATATTGCCTAAAGGTATCAGTGAACACCTTTCCTTTTGTGAGCACTGCATTCTAGGTAAATCAACCAGAAAAAGTTTCACAAAATCTCAAGATACCACCAAAGGAACATTGGACTATGTCCATTAAGACCTATAGGGACCATTGGTTACGTAAATTTGGGACGCAATTTTATACGATGCATGTCTTAGGTTATGCATTGGTTCTCATACGTCAGTGGTCATGCGTTGGAATGGAATGTATGCATTGATCTCATATGCAATGACCATGCGTTCCTGTCACAAGTTTTCTTGCGCTCTCGCCAAGTATAACGAGATCGCAAGTTTCTCAGGTGATCTAAGGTCGAACTCTGGGACTTGTAGCTAAATGTATGCAGTAAAGTGTATGCGGCGAATAAATAAAAGAATGATGAGGGTTATGGGCTAAGCACTTCTCCTACTCCTAACTAACAAATTAAGCGGTGGAAGTATGAATGAGAGGTAGAGACATGGCAACTGTTAACGCGTGATAAAATTCATGGAAAAATAGATAAAATGGTGATGTCTTCATCGCAACCCTAAGCTTGACTGCAAGGGTAACCCCAGCCAATGCAAACTTATGCGATCATGCTATACACACCTAACGAAGATGCACGCGAAGTGTAATAGCAAATGGAGCTTATTCCTAATTCTCCATTCTTGCTTATGCGATCTTAATCTAGCTCTCTCAAGCCTCGATTCTAACCTAGCTCTCTCAAGCCTCGATTCTAACCTAGCTCTCTCAAGTCTTAGGTTCTTTCTTTAGACTCTCTCTCGAGTAGCTCTAAAGAGGTTATGGTCGCATACATAAGACAAGGTAATCACATAAACATGGGTGACGTAAGATTATTCCTATCTCTAGTGAACACTTGCTTACATTGCTTAATGTGACCAACCACTTACCCTCCCAGGTAGTTAGTTGCTACTAATTCTACTCATAGACAAGCATTGCATCCGCTTATAGACAAGCGTTGCTACAACTTCACACTAAGAAAATAAGGTTTTCTCACAACACTCACGTAATGCACACCTCCCAGTTGTTTGCTACATGCTTTATATTTCTATGTCGCATGATTAAGTATGTGATATTCTAACAATCTTACTTAGTTATGCAATGAAAGTAAAGGATACTAAGTAAATGAAGACGGAGATGGAATCGAAGGAAAATATAGAAATGCATCGATCACAAAATGTATTAATTCTTAAGCCAAAATGTAATACAATATAAGGAAAGAAGAGATATAGAGGGCCAGTTGGAAACAATGTCTTGCTTCCAGCAGATATGTGTCAAGGCTACCAGTGGTGCCATGGATGGGCGGTGGAGTAGACTCTCTCGAGCTCTAACTCTAACGAAGGCGCCGGTCGTCACTCGGAATAATTGAAGGGGATGAAGAACTCTCAAGCTATCTTTTCACACTTTGGTCTGGATCACAAGGATCTGCCCTAAGGTAGAGAACCTCAGGCGGAAAACCTTGAATAATTTGAAGTTCTGCTCAACAGCTTCTATTTATAGAGCTTGATCATCAACAGCATTTATAGACTTGCTCTGAATCTGACATTCGCGGCGCGATGGTCCTTTTCTGAATCTCTGCTACTAACGGCGTGGTAGGGGAAATGTCAACATCATCTTTTGATACTCCCGAGGTATACGTTCATATTTGCATTCCACCAACCTTACGGTGATCCCTCTATTATGGTTATTATTCTGTAGCTGCAACTTCTTTGCAATGACCGCATTCGCTTGACGGTCGCAACTTCTATGCGATGGACGCATGTAGTTACTGGCCGCAACATCCATGCGTCGAACGTATGCGTTCGCCTCTGTGATGGAGAGATCCCCGCATGCGATCGTCTTTGCGATGGCCTGGCTTCCGTGCTTGCGATCGCTTTCTGCGGTTGCTACAAAAACAAACAATTGAACGCATAATAGTGGGTTAACCGAGATTCTTAATGTCGATCGACGCAAACTCGTTTTCTCATGAATTCCTAACATAATCATCGTATATTCTACTTAACAGCCCTCATAATTCTAAATAAAAGGCCTAAAATGACGTGCATTTCTACCCGTCATCAACCATTTCCTACACCAAGCCTTAGTGGCTCAAAGTATTTTCTTACCTTTATAGATGACTTTTCTAGGAAAAGCTGGATATACTTTATTAAAAATAAGGACCAAGTTTTTGGGAAGTTTAATGAATGGAAAGTCATGATAGAAAATCAAACATCAAAAAGGTTAAAATACTTTAGAACCGATAATGGGCTTGAGTTTTGCAATGAATATTTTGACAAATTTTGTAGTGAGAATGGTATAACCAGGCATAGAACAGTGAGGTATACACCTCAACAAAATGGGATTGCTGAGAGGTTAAATAGAACCATAATGGAAAGGGCTAAGTATTTGCTTTCGGATTCTATCTTAGGTGAAAAATATTGGGCAGAAGATGCAGCTTACATAGTGTGTACCTTGGATAGGTGCCCTCACACATCTTTAGAGTTGCTTGCCCCTAAAGAAAAGTGGACTAATCATCCTCCTAACCTAGATAACCTCAAGGTCTTTGGATGTGTATAGATTATACACCAAAATAATGGAGAGTTAAAGGCCAGAGCAATCAAGTGCATGTTTGTAGGCTTTATAGACGGTGTCAAAGGGTATAAAATGTGGCATCTAGTTGAGAGGAAGTTCATAGTAAGCAAAGACATCACCTTTAGAAAAGAGGAGATGTTTATGCAAAAGGAAAAAAAGCATGAGGATGAAGATGAGTCATCCAACTCAGGAATTGAGGTGGAGTTACCCACTGAGCAACCAACAAAATCTAACCAACCTAGTGTCACAGGAGAAATTGAGGAAGATGTAGAGGAATAAAAGGAGCAGTAAGTGAACAGCCTGATTTAAGTTAGTATGTCTTAGCTAGGGATAGACAAAGGAGAACCATTATCTCTCCAGCTAGATATATTGAAATGAACTATATGAATCTGGTTTTAAATGTTGTTGTAGCTCCAACTAACCAAGAACCAACAACCTTTGAGGAAGCAACAAGTTGTATTGATGCAAGAGATGACATTGAAGATATGAATGAGGAGATGCATTCACTAAAAGTGAATGACACTCAGTCTTTAGTCCTTCTACCTAAGAGTTATAAACCAGTGGCCTTTAAATAGGTTTTCAAACTTAAGGAATGAGCATCCTATGATCAAACCTAGGTATAAAACAAGGTTGGTTGCAAAGGGGTTTACTCAAAGGGAAGGAATAGACTATTCTGAGATTTTCTCTCCAATTGTCAAACAATCTTCCACAAGACTTCTTCTATTCTTAGTTGCTCAAAATAATTTAGAATCATATCAACTAGATGTCAAAACTACCTTCCTTCATGGACATTTAAAGGAGACAATCTATATGACATAACCTAAACTATTTGAAGTTAAAGGAAAAGAAAATCTCTATTGCTTACCCAACAAGTCTATCTATGGGTTAAAAAAATCACCTAGGTGTTGGTGTAAGAGATTCAATGATTATATTTCTAGCATTGGATTCAAAAGAAGTTCATTTGATATATGTGTTTATGTAAATACAGGTTCTTACAAGGACAAGGCTTACCTATTCATATATGTAAATGATATGTTACTGACAGGTAGGTCCAAGGAAGATCTAACCCATGTTAAAAACCTGTTAAAAAAGGAGTTTGATATGAAGGACTTGGGAGAAGCAAGCAAGGCCCTAGGAATTGAAATCCAAAGGAATAAGAAGGTGTCTATTCTAAGTATCAATCAGTTCAGTTACTGTGAGAAGATCCTTAAAAGGTTCAACATGAATGATGCTAAACCTGTGAGCTTACTTATTGCTCAGTACTTCAAGCTTTCCTCAGCTCACTCTCCTAAAGATTCTGACCAAGAACATAAAAAATAGATGGTTGTCATACCCTATAGTCAAGCAGTCAGAAGCCTAATGTATTTAATGATTTCTACCAGACCTGATCTCTCATATTTAGCTAGCCTAGTTAATAGATATATTTCTAACCCTGGTAAGAGACATTGAGAGCCTACTATATGGATCCAAAGGTACTTAGTTTGGTCTAAAAACTCAAGATTAGTCTACCAAAGGTTAGCTGAGCAAAACTTAGAACTTTATGGATATGTGGATGTTGACTATATTGGTGATTTGGACAAAAGAAGGTCTTTAACAGGTTACCTATTCCTTTATGGTCCTAATCTAATCAGTTGGAAAGCAACACTACAACCTATAGTAGCCTTATCTACAACAAAAGCTGAATATATGGCTTTAACAGAAGCAATCAAAGAGGCATTGTGGCTTCAGGGATTGCTGAAAGACTTTGGAATAGATCAAACAACAGTGAAATCTACTGTTACAACCAAAGTGCTATCCATTTGTCCCGAAATCCACAATACCATACTAGAACATAATATATTGATATCAAGTATCATTTCATTAGAGATAAAATTGAAACAGGGGAGATAAAAATTCTAAAGGTTCATACTTCAGACAACGCATCTGACATGTTAACAAAACCTGTTTCAAAGCTTAAATTGGTTAAATGTCTAGAACAGATTGGTTTCAAGCTTCCAGACACAGGGTAGACAGAATGGTCAGAATCAGGAAGATCAGAAGATTGCAAGGCATTAGAGTCAAGGTGGAGAATTTGTTGAAGCTGTGACTCAAATACCTAATTTTTTATTTGTTTATAACTAGCTTTATGATGTAACGGTCAGTTGGTATACTTTATAAATACCTCTGATCATTAAAACAAAAACAGAGAGTTATCATCATTTCCTAGTTTTCTGTAAACAACAAAAAGTTGTACGCAATCTTCAATAGTAAAGAACTTGAATCTTCCCGTGGATGTAGTCAATCTTGCTGAACCACGTAACTCTCTGTGTTTCTTCTTCTTGTCTTTATCTTTCTTGTTCATTCATCTTCAATCTTTCTACAAATCGTGCACCATACAATCTCATTTCAAATCGTATCAAACAACAGAGTATCGAGTCCAATCGTGCATCGATCTTCGCATTGAGTAGCTTCGAGTTGATCGTTTTCATCTTTAAGTCGCACTGAGTATTGATCAAGGCTCATAGAGTATCAGTTCAGTTGTCATCGAGTTCCATCGAGGATTCAACAGAGACTCGTCAGACAAAGAAGGGAATTCTCATCGAGCATCGAGTAGAAAGACATCGAACATCGAGTATCGATCATCGAGGATTTGGCAAAATATTTCTTAGCATTTTCTTTATCTTTCAAGTGTTGATCTTAAGTATTTGGGCCTAGTGAAGAGTGGTTCACCCAACAATAATATATATAGATCCGCTGCAGCAATAGAGAAATACCGGGAGAAAATAGTGGAGTTAGAATGTTGTGATAACTTGAACAAGTATCAACATCACTATTCATTCCTGTCGGTGTCTTTATTAGTTAGTTTAATGGCCACACAAATTTTCAACATATTATCCTACTATTCATATCACTCTCATTAGTTCTTTCAGGCTGTAGGCCACATTTTCTATCTTTCAAGGGAAAATCCATATTTCACATTTGTCAACAACAAATCGAGTTCCTATTTTGTTTATTTTAAGTTTTTTTTCATCCCTTTTTCAAATGTGTCACCCTTAAAATTTATTAAACGTGATAGTCCATTGGTTCAAAAAATATAATTTTTTGTTTAAATCATATCTTGATAGATTAATTCAACTTTAAGGACTATTTTAAGTCCTTCACTGATATAAAAACTAAAGTTAGTTGTAACTAACATTATAATTGATATATAGTCTCCAAAATTCAACAAGCATAACAAAATAAACCCCAAAACAAAGTTATACAAAATCGAAAGAAATCTAAATGAAATGATTGTGTTGTTCTGTCAATAAATCCAAAACTTCATATCAAAATGAAGAAAAAAAGACATATAACAAGTAGATGAATTAAAAACACTAATATAATAGCAAGAATTTAAGAAATTAAAAAGAAAATAATAAAATAGGTATAAAAAAATGTATCAGTGGCCTAATATACATAATCTCATGTATATCGTACCACACTGATATATTACCATAAAAAGTTCAACATACAGAACAAAATCAACCTCAAAAACTAAGTCTAAAACGAAATAAATGAAATACATGTGTGGCTCTCTTAACGTTGTAAGTTTTAATTTCATGATTATATAATATAATTTTAATATTATATAAAATAATAAATGTTAAGATCTTTGAACTAGATGACATTTATAGTAGTATAAGTTAGGGTAATATACCTTGATCAAAGAACTACTTAATGAGGTAAAGAGAGGATCATCCCATATGATTGAATTATCTTTTACTAAATAATTTAATAAAATAATAGGTCGATAATGCACATAATCACATTAATGATAATCTTAAATTTAAATTAAATCTAATAAATGAACACAAAATGGAATAGAAAAAATATATAAACAAACAGATTAATTAAAAACAATAGATATACTGGCAAGAATTTGAAGAAGAAAATAGGGATCACGCTTTGCGTTTATTAAAATGGTAAAATCAAAATAAAAAAAAAAGAATAAAAAAAGAATGTTACAAAATTGGCAATTAAAAAATATAAAAACGTAAAAAGAATCAACACATAGATATACATTGTTCATTAACCATGTGTTAACCATGTCCACGGAACAAAAGGAGAACAATATTTTTATAGAGAATGTTTTGTGGATACACAAATAGCGCCTCTAAAGTCAGAGAGTTTAGAGAGGTCACTACTCTAAACCCTAGGATCATAATCGTAAATAAATACAAATAAGTAAATATGTTAGATACAAATTTTGAATAGGTTTCGCGGACATTGCCCTCAAAACCCCACCAAGGCATGCTGCTCGCTGACCGTAAACACCTAGACCCTAGCTCGCTAACCGGTCAACAAAACTCCCGTACTTGGTTGTTTGAAGGCCCAACAAATAAATTTAAGGCATGTCTATTTTGCCATCTGTTATATGTTAAAATTTTCTTATTACAAATTTACCAAATTTAATATTTTTAGTAAATTTGAAAACATAAAACAAGGAAGATTAAATATTAAATAAATTCCAATTAAGGAGATATTTTGAATATATTTTCAAGTGTTTAATCAAGTCATTTTTGAAGAAATTTGAGTGTTTAGCAACCACGTTTGAAAAAAGATTTTCAAGTGTCAGTTTTTATCAAAAGTGTTTAGTTAAAAAATATTTTTTTAAAAAACATTTTTTTTCTTAAGTGAATCCAAAGAGATTCTAAACTATTGATTGGTGAATTGCTTAAACATCTAATTTCCATTCACGAATATTTGAGAGTCATATATTGAAATACATGGCATAACAAATATAGTTTTGATTTTGCAATAAACGAGAGTACATAGAAGGCATACACATACAAAGCATACCTTTTTGTTTTGTGGACATGGTTTTATTTAGCTTATGCTTCATGATCAATAAGTTGTTGGATACATGATATGAGATAGGCGTGGCTTTGCATGTAGATGCAATGGTTTTGAAAGATGGAGTTCAGTCTCTGAGAAGTCTATCTTTGTGATATGTGGCAATAAACTCCATGAAAATCTTTGTAGAAGTCTAGCAAATAGCATCATGGTAATGTTAGGGCCAAGTGAGCTACCAATACAATCTCTTCTTCCTTTAGTAAAGGTGATGAATCGAAGATTGGGTTCTGAAATTTCAAATTCAGTTGCTCCATCTTTTAGATGTCGTTCTGAATCAAATCTCATTGGATCCTCCCAAATCTTTGGGTTCCGGCCGAGGCCGAAACGACATAGCAAAATTTGGTTACCTTTTGGGATGAAGTAGCCACCCACAACAATGTCAGAGTTGGAAACATGAGGAACATTGAAGGATGAAAATGGATGAAGTCGAAAAAGATTTTCTTATACAAGCTATCAGATTCTTGAACCAACCTATCTCTTCCAACTACTTTTTCCAATTCTTCAACAACTTTTTGGAGAATTTTTGGTTGATTGAGTAACTCTACCATTGCCCACTCTACTGCATTTGAAGGATTATCTATGGTTGTAATGTTATATGATGGAAAAAATGCAATTTCACTAACATAAAGAAGTTCTTTGACTTTGATTCTACTTGTTATATATATTAGATAACCAAGATGGGACCTTTTTTATTTTTTATTTTTGAAAATTATGGTTACTTCCTCTTTATTTGATTTACATTTTTGTTAAGTATAATGGTTGAATTCTTAATCAAATTTAAAAAATGAAAACAAGTTTTTAAAAGCTTTCAAATTTTAGCTAGGCTTTTTAAATCATTAGTAAAAAGTAAATAATTAAAGAAAAAATTTGGAGGTAAAAGTAGTGTATATAGATTTAATTTTTAAAAAGAAAAAACCAAACTCAAATAGTGACCAAACAGAGCTAAGTTAATAATAAATGTATCTATTTAGAAGTTCCAAACTTAAATTGTGAATTAATTCATATTGATTATTTAGCCATATTGTTCAAATAAAAAAAAGGAAGAAAAAGAACGACTAATTTTATTATTATTTACATCAAGAAGAAAAAGAAGGAAATAAATATTTATTAATATGACTAGTTAGCAATAAAACATTATTGATTTTACTAAGTTTTAAAAAAGGTGAAAATGTTTGTTAAATTAAAACAACCACAAACATTATGACCTTGAATAGAGAACATTAGTTAACGAATTATAGAGACAATTATGTAACATAATGAGAAACCAAAGTTTCTAAGCAAAAATTGGGCTTATGTTGTTTTACTCATATCCATGAAACAAAGTCTCCCTAAGGAAGGGATTGGGATGCAGATTTAGAATTTTAAGCATAGAAATGCTATCAGAAAAACATTTATCTAGAGTGTAGGTTTAGGAAGTTCGAGAATGAAATACAGATTCATAAATATTGAATTTGTGATATATATATATATCGTATTTAATAAGTACTTAGATTTTAATTTAGCTTAAATTTTTCATCTTAATTAATTATTTTAATTATTTTAATATAGTTAAATTTTGACTCAAGAGGCATGCTATCTTGGCATGACCTCTATCCCAAGAGGTAGGAGGTTTAATCCCCCATCCCACAATTATTGTACTAAAAAAATAAATAGTTTAGTTTAATTATTTTGATATAATTAATTTTTAAATAAAATAAAATAAAATAAATAATTGAAATTGTATTCCATACATTTTTTTTAATTTTACATTGACCAACTTATACATGTATAACAATAATGAATCATGAAAAATGAAAAAGATATTGAATTTGTATATAACGAAGAATAAATTGAATATTATATATNTATTTATTAGTATTTTTAATATGTCTAATCTAAAATTTAATATTATTTATTTTACGAAATTTAATTTAGTAGTTGGTAATTCAAATTAAACTCAATTTCAATGAGCACTTTTCCATTTTTTAAAGAATATTAGTTTGTTTAATTTTAAAATTGAGATTGCACTAAAATTATAATTTTATTTAATTTATTTTTTTCTATAGTTTGATAGTTCAATTTTACAAAGCTTCAATTGAAGTTTCATAGATTTTGTTACTACCTTATGCTAAATGATTTTTTTTTTTTTTAAAGAAAACTAGTATTTTAATATTAAAATCAATTACTAAAAATATATACGTACATATATTTTTTTATCAAATGTTATTTTAATTCCTGTAGTTGGATAGGAAAAAATCTTAAAGTTTGAGCTTTAATTTTTAGGGGTCTTTTTAAAAATAGAAAAATATTTAAAAATATTTACACTTTATTGTAAAAAGTTTAAAAAGTAAAAGTACTTTTGAAACTCTTGCTATAAAGTGTAAATATTTTTGAATTTTTTCTGTTGATAAGAATTTCCCTAATTATTTTTATTTGGTAATTTAATTTTCAATAACGAACATTATAATTCATTATTTTGAGGAAATGTTATAAATCTTCGAACTAGTTAGATTGACCGAAAAAAAATTGTAATTAAATTAAATGAAGCAAAATCATTATTTTCATGCTATCTTGTACAAAAGCACACTAATAACAAAACGAAGGATAATTTTTAAGTCCAACATAAAATTATTTAATGTTAGTAACACTTTTATCTTAAATTAAAAAGGAAACAAAAAGAGAATTAAAAAAATAATATAATAACTATAATAATATATAAAAAAATCCTAAGAAAAAATTAAAAGAGAGAGAAAGTATACTTTAAAAAAATTATTGTTGTAGTTTAAAAAAATAATAACCCACAAGCTTAAATCTGATCCTAAACAAAGGCTAGCTTTAAGATATCTAACTCATCCTAAACCCAAATTTAAATTTTATTTCAAAACCAATTGGTTATAAGAGAAATAATCTATACCTGTATTTTATATAGATTGTGAGACCTCTTCATCTTTCTAACGAGAGATCTTCAACATGTACTCAAAGAGACATTATCTTGAAGAGGACATCATTCTTGAGTTGGATTTCAAATTTATATCCAATACTCGTTTGCATTTCATGGTCTTTGATACCATATTAGATAAACATATATGGTTCCATCTCAAAAGTAATTGACAATAATGAAAGGACGATAGTCTATCAAATATGTTACAAACATTGTAAAGTTTCTTCATATTTTCAATGTGAAATCCTCTACAATAGATGAAAAAAGGGTTATACCTACCGTAATTTGAGCATTAATCTCTTCGATTGACAACATCGATGTACCATTCTCATTTTTTTAGTGAGATAAGGATATCAAGAATGTTCTCCACCTCGTTTCTCCTCCCATCTCTCCATTCTTGAACTCTTTCCTCTATTATTAGTTCATCATGGTTTCTTATGACTTTCAAGGCCCCTTTTACTATCTTCCGGTGTCCATCCAAATCAAATAGCTTCAAACAAGGCATAAACTCCGATACAGAAAATGCATAAGTATGCGTTAGAATCGTAAGCAATGCTTGATTATGGTATTCTTCTTCAAAAGATGGCCCCCCATCTTCCCTTCCTTTTCCATAATATCTTCTATTGAATATCATTCTTCTAATAATGTTGCTGCAATAATGTTGTGTAATGCTTCTTATATTGATCGCTTCACAGCTTCTAGTGAGGCTAAAGACGTAGCATAGAAGAGTATCAGCTTTCTTTAATCTTTGTCCAAGAATTCGATGGAGGGTCGATGGATTGAAAACATGAGAAGCAAGGTTCTTTCTCATCTTCTTCCATTGATCCCCTATCGGCAAAACAACTGTACCGAGGAATCCATAACTCAACATCTGGGCAGTGATGGAAATTATCGGTCGTGATGCGAAGACGGAATCGTATGTCTTTAAAAATTCAAGAGCCAACTCGGGAGAAGCAACAGGGATTATATGAGTATTTGATCCGAGACGGATGCATGCAATTTCATTATTGAATTGCTTCATTACTTCATGAATCCATTGGTGTGTTGGTGAGTTTTTTTTCCTCAATAACATTGCTGGAAGGCAGCCAAGGAGTGGCCATGGCTTTGGGCCTGGTGGCAGCCTCAAGGCTAAGGGCTTTCTTTTGTGGTAATAGTGATAAATCCTAATAACATAAATAATAAAGGAAGATATGAATAAAATGAAGGAAATGAAGGTTTTGGCTATGGCTCCTTTGCAAAAAGTTCTGAATAATGTTCACTACTGAATAAGAAAGCTTTCATGGCTGTTTACACAATCTTTCTTTGTGTTTGCCTACAATGTTAATGTGAACACTTTATAAAAGAGCTTTATCTATTAATACATGTATGGAAAGCATGTCCACAAACTGAAAAAGGTAAAGATATATGGTTCTCGGGCTTTCTAATTTTATTTATTTATTATATTTTTTTTTAAAGATAGAAAATGACGTGAGTATAATAAATCTATGAACCCTAAGATATGTCTAATACGTATTTAAACTTTCAATCTAGTGTTTGATAAGTCATTGAATTTAGTATCTTAAAAAAAGGTCTTTCATCTATTCGAGAGTTCATAAAATTTAGAAAACTATCGGACATTGAAAAGAAAATTTGGTTTTATACCTATTATATAATTTTAAAAGGTAATTTAACTATTTATTAATTAAAATTTCAGGCCCTTTAATTTTTTGAATTTTTAATGTACTGAAAATTTAGCTTTAAAATTATAAATTACTCCAGAAATTAAAGTTTAGTTTCGGAAGATTTATTAACATTATTTTTCATGAGTACGTCTCAACTTAACTTTAGTCATTGTATTTGTGATGTATCGTAGTATAATTGGAAGTAAATGAATGTTAATTAAATTAATCTCGATTTGGTATGTTTGTAAAATTAAACAAGACTGCATTTAACATGTGTATTATATCGATAGCCACATATGTTTATTTTATATGATAAGGTGAGAAGAACTCGTGGCTGATAAGAGATGGATTGGTTTTATTGTATGGATTTATCAAAAGTTGTGCTAACAACGACAATCATATTTCTCCACCTCCTTTCCTTTTTTGTCTCTCTTAATTTATTTGAACAATAATCCCTTATGTCAATTATTAGTTCTCTTAATAGTTGTTATACAAAACATTTATAACAAAAAAAGAATGTTAAATCATTGTTTGTGTCGGTTTGTTTTATGAGATTTATGAAAACCGTCTCTAAAGTTCATCGACTTTTAATTTTATGTGAAATAAACTCCTATTTAGTAATTATTTCATTATTTATTTTTAGTTTTTTAAATTTATGTCTAATACTTCTCGGTTCTTATCATGATTTGTATCTTTCTTAAGTGTAAGAGTTGAATTATTATCTAAATTCTAAAAACAAAAACAAGTTTTAAAAAATTTACTTTCTCTAATTTTCAAATTTTAGCTTGGCTTTTGAAAATATTGATAGAAAATAGATAACATTATAAGAAGTTTAGAGTTAAAATGAATGGTTATAAGCTTAATTTTCAAAAATTTAAAATAAAAAATCAAATAATTATGAAACAGGTCTAAGTCATTTAATTTAAATTGAGTTAAAATAACTTTATTTGACATTTAAAAAAAAAATTAAGTTCACTAACTTCTATACACAAAATTGGAGGTTTATGGCACATTTGATAAAGTTTTTGTTTCTTGTTTTTTAAGAACAAAGAATAAGAATATGCATCATCAATGTTCCTGTTTTTTGTTTCTTGACAAAAAGAAATAGCAACATAAACTTGTTTGATAACTATTCATAGTTTCTTTTTTATGGTTTTGTTTTTTTTTTTCCTAACTTTTCTCTTTCTTTTTTAGAGATCAAATATAATTTAGTTACATATTATGAAAAATATATAACACCTATGAAAATATAAAAAACACAATTATCAAAATTTGTTACTTTATCTAATATAAAAAGTTATGATGTAAAATTAATAATAATAATACAATTATTTCTATTATTTAAATATGGTCCAAATTTGATTTACAATCGTATTTGTCATCCATTCATTTGCCTTAAATAACATGTTCAAATTATTTTCTAGTTTTGCAGAACAAATTTTGGTATATTTCGAAGTAATGAACGTTTCATTATTTACAAAAGAAACTTTGTAATTTTGTTCTAGTAAACATGAGACATATATTAAATTCCTTTTCATAGAAGGAATGTAATAAACATTTTCAAGTAAAATGTATCTATCTTCTCTAAATAACTTCAAATCTCTCACTGCTTTAGCTGAAACAACCTCTTCAGTCCCTACTTTAATGGTTGCTTTGCCTTCATTTAATTGTCTCTAGGAACTTGTTTCCTGAGAGACAATATAAATATGATTAGCAACACCTGAATCTATTATCCAGGTCTATCATTTTCCACTAAGAATTTTTCGATGAAAAGTAAATCGTATTTACTATGTCGTTCGATTTTTGCATTCTCGTCTATATAGAAAGATTGTAGGGTAATGCCTTGATTTCTCTTGATAAAACTCCTATCAAAAGTCATCTCAAAAGTAAGTAGAGATCCCATGAGTTCATAAAGCTTCACATTGTCAATATCTTGAGCATTTTATAGCAATTGCTTTCATATCAAATCTATTTGGCAGAGATCTAAGAACATTTCTAACAAGTTTCTTTTATGAAATCTTCTCATATAAGAAAAAAAGATTCATCTGCAATGTCAAGTAAACGAATATTAAATTCAACAATATTTTCATCTTCAAGCATTTTCAATCTTTCAAACTTGGTGGCCAACAACTAAAGTTTATACATCTTGACTCTTGATGTTCCCTCATGAGCAATAGCCAAAATATCCCAAGTTACTTGGCAGAGACACATATGCTAATTAGATGAAAGTTATTTCTGCCACATCGTTAAAGATAGCATTAAAGGCACGATAAATTCCCTGAGGATGCTTTGACCTCAGTGTGAGATCCCCTAAACTTTAATGTACTTAGGCTCCCCTACGTATAAGAATATTAGTGAATGATCACTTAGGCTCCAAGTAAGTATGAGGCTCCTTCTCTACTACTATCTTTCCACTTTCTTGTGAATATCTCTTCATGTTATAAAATTAGGCTCTCCTTAAGTTAGAGAATCTCTTCTTTTGAGATGATGTCTTAGGCTCCTCCTAATACCAAACAATTATCTCACGAAGCACGCTTCAACAACGAACAATGACACAACTTCAAGATACAAAGATTCTGAATCAAAGTTCAACCAACACAAAAAAAAAAAAGAACTCGTTTTGAACGAACCAATAAGATCTAGAAGCACTCAAGATCAATAGTGGAAAAAGTTCACAATCTCATCGATTGACACACTTCTTTTGAACCCAATGTTAGAAATATAATTATTGAATTTCTTACACCAGCACCTAGGTGATTGTTTTAACCCATATATAGATTTGTTGGGTAAACAAAAGAGATTTTCTTTTCCTATAACTTCAAATCTTTTAGGTTGCATCATATAGATTGTCTCCTCTAGATGTCCATAAAGAAAAGCAGTTTTGACATCTAATTAATACAATTATAGATTATTTTGAGCAACTAAAGATAGATGAAATCTTATGGAAGTCTGTTTGACCACGGGAGAGAAAATCTCATAATAGTCAAAATGATCTATGGTACATGAATGAGGTTGGGTACCTTATTCTGGTAATACCAACAGATGTGGCCTACTCTGTAGTTGTTATAAAGAGTTGTAAAGTGCTACATACGATGTGATCCTAATTCATACATGTTATGACATGAGGAGTGGGGGCGCCCTATGCAATGAGTTTGCATAAGACCAGGACCAAGAAACAAGTCACTTTTACTTTATAATGTTGTTTACTATTTAAGACTGATTATTTGACCTAGATGACCTAGGTAACTCGATCTTAATCCTGAGCTAACTATGAACTCCTGTTTATTCAGGATTACCCTTAGATTTGCATAGATGAGGGTTGGCTCAACAACGTTGGCTCAATAAGACTCCCATTTCAGGGGTAAGACTAGATATATAACTGGGGACATAGGGTGCAAGATGGAGTTCATGCCTACTCGATTTAGGGATAGGAGAAAGGTTATTCTCTCAAGTACTGAATCTAGGTCTTAAACAAGGGGCCCCACCCACTCACTGGGCTGAGGGAGTTCGGTTTAGTGATTGGTTCACAAACCAGTTGTTCATTAGAGGATCAGTAGGGACTTGATGAATGAGACGTAATCTCCGGGGTAAAACAGATATTTGACCCATCCGTTATTACGAACAACCTGTAAAGGGTCGACTTACTGATTATGGTTAAATCATGTGGACATAATATATCTAAAGTGAAGGGAGTGCAACTATGAGTTTTAGTGGAGTGACCCATTAGTTAACAAATGGGGATTAATTTGGTCTAATGAGTTTAGCCAATTAATCTCGGATCGTTAGAGCCCATGATCTGTAGGTCCGCGAGGTCCCCCTATTAGCTAGTAACGGACTAGCTCTAGAATAACGTGATAAGTTAATTTGAATCGTTCAAATTAGAATTAAAGGAATTAGTAATTTTATGAAATATAATTATTTGTTTAATTTTAGAATTAATCGGAATAGTAGAATTTATATATTTACATATGATTCAAATATATAAAGATGGATAAGTGTTAAAATTAATTTAATATTTGATATTAAATTAATTAAGTTTTATTTAATAATTAATTTATGAAATTAATTAGTTTTTTTCATTTTTTAAAATCAAATAGATTTTTTAAATCAAATTTTTTATTTTATGATAAAATTTTAAAAAAACAAACAAAACACATAAAATGTAAAAAGAGGTTTTTCCATTATCCATCACCAAGTAGCTCACCCAAATGACATTATCCTTGCCTTGTCTTCTCCAAGCATGAGCTACAAGTCATGCAACTCTTCTCTTTGCATGTCTATCTACAATATAATGAAGAGATTGGAGTGAAAATTGGGCATGCAATCTATAGAGATTTTAAAAAAAAAATAGTTTGAAGAAAGAGTTGTTCAGCTGATTTTCTGCAGTGAGCATTTCTTCTTCTACCCTTGATTGAAGCTTGTTTTGAGTCCTACAACTCAATATAGAGTACCAAGAGAATAGTGAGGAAGATCTTTAGGTGGTCTACAACAAGATTTGGAGAAGATAGCAGCTGGTGAAGGAGTTTTGAAGAAATTCTACAAGAGGTATGTCTTGAAACTCATTTTTTTCTGCAAAAGCATGCTTTATAATTTGCCAAAATTAGTGAATTTGAGTGCTTAAATGATTCTTGTGCTTCCGCTACAGTTGATACAATCTTACAATTGGTATCAGAGCATCAAATAAGCGTTTGATTTGGTTTAATTTTGGTTTGGTGGGTGTTTTATATAAGAAATATGAAACTGGTGCACTAATACAATTTTCTGAGTTTTGGCTGTTTAATTCTATTTAGTTTCTCATTTAAATTTGTAATTGGCTCTTTTGATGAGCTTTTATGTGTTAGCAAGAGTCCATAATTTATTTGGAGTCATTAGAGTTAAGTTGTAAATGGAAGAAACAAGCGAAGAGGCCGAGTTGCAGTTCCAGAAAATCAGCCTCTGTCCTTATCGTCATTGAGCTTCAGTAGCTAAACGATCGTTTAGCTTCATGCGTTAGACAATGTGAAGAAAAGCTAGACGATTATATAGCAATGGGTGCTGGTTGTTGTGATGTTGAACGCTAGACGATCGTGTACCTGCGGGAGCTAAACGATACGTTCAATTTTCTATACGATAGCATAAGCGATCGTTTAGCTTTGGCGTGGGAACTAAACGATACGTTGAATTTACTATATGATGGTACTATGCGATCGTTTAGCAACGATGCACGCTAAGCGATGCGATGAAATGGTACGCGATAGCGCTGAGCGATCGTTTAGAAGTGGAGCTAAACGATCGTGTAGACAAAGTGATAAGTGATGCGTTGAAGTTTCTATGCGATAGAACTAAACAATCGCTTACCTACGATGGTGAACGACGCGATGATGTTCTATACGATGGAGCTATGCGATCAATTAGCTACGACGGATACTAAACGATGACATGAAGCGTTAAACGATGGTGTTAAGCAATCATTTGGTTCTATGCGATAGAACTAAGCAATAGTTATGCGATAGCTATACAATAGCTAAGCGATGGAGATTGAGCGATCGTGTAGTTCTATAAAATAGAGCTAAACGATCATTTCGCTTCGGCAGACACTAAACAATCATGTAGCTTTATGCGATAAAGTTAAACAATCGTTTAGTTGAGGCAAACCCTAAGCGATCGTGTAGTACTTCCACAACACAAGGAGATGGAGCAAGAAGATAATCTTCAGCGCTATACGATTAGCCTTTGCAAGATTTGTAGTTGGACCGTGAGTAGTCGATTCGACCGATTTTCTCATGGTCCAATCCATTTCAGCCTTAAAAATGTTTTGGCTGGTCCGGTTCAGACTCATCCAGTCCGATTCAAGATGTTTGGGTTCGGTTTGGAGCGGTTCGAGCTATTCAAAGGTGGTTTTGAAGCTGATTTGTAATAGTTAGCCTTGTGTTTGCTTGTTTTTGCCAAAACTAAAACCATATCAATCTGTGTTTAATTATAAATGCATTTGATGTATGTTATAATTAAATAAATCTTGTATGTGCAGCACATAGTATGCCATTTAGATTTAAAATCCCACCATAGGAAGCATGTTACATGCATTGAAAGTATGTTATAATTGTTATAATATATAGTATGCATGTTAGGGTTTCTTGTATTTAGGGTTTCTTGTATTTAATATAAATGTTATATTAAATTTGAATGTCTCATATATGTTATGGATGAACAGCATGTCTAAAGTTTTATAAGTTGTTATAAAATTGGGTTACACATTTAAAATTAAAAAATAACAGCTGCATGCTCACGTAGGTTGACCACCTGTTTTAATTGTTAAAACTTATAAAACCTAGGTTACAAACTTAACCAGTATATAATCTTGTCTAAGGCTAGGGGTACTTAAGTTGACGGTTTATGGAACACCTCCTACCTGGGGATTATGGCCGAATTAGTGAGCGTTGGTAACAGGTTTTATGAGCATACGTGAGTGATGTGAGGTAATAAAATGGTTTATCACCTAGACATCGTAGGTTAAAATCGAATTATAAGAGTTATACTTGGATAAACCACATAGACGTAGGGTTGTTTTATTAGCCGAAAAGAACCTAAGTATAAATATACCCAAATAGAACACTTTAGTGGCAGTTTAATAACTTTTATATGATAGAGTTATTAGAAAACTTCACTGGGAGATTAATAACATATATAATACGTTATTTTTAGCTCTCACGTCTCTAAGAGTTCACAATCCAAATTTAAGCGGTACTTCATGTCACCCTGGAAGTGACCTCCCTTTGGAAAGTCTTTTTTAGCTTAAATCTAGATTTCGGTGAATTAGAGGAAGTTGTTCAAATATAAGTCTATTATACGATATATAAATTTCAACTACCACGTCTCCACATAGTTTACACTGTGAGATTCATATGACACTTCGTGTCATCCTGGGAGTGACCTCTCTTTGGAGAATGTTCTGCATGAATCAATATCAAGGTAAATGGAGGAAGTAGTTCATAGTAAGTGGGTGAAGGATATGTGTCAATATATCCTATGGTTTCCTCCATTAGTCTGAACCATGAGATTCTTATGTTGCACCTGCTGATTAGCCTTAAGCGACCCTTTGCTAGTCTTTTAGCGATGGCTATCCCTACGGAGGGTTGTAACATAGGATTTGGAACAACACAGGCTTCGATAAAATGAATAGGGTTTTATAGTTTCGTCTTGGATATTGTCTTCTATTTTGGAGGCAAGTTCATACCGTTCGATCAGATCTCAAAATTGTGTGTCACACTTACAAGTATTACTAAGTTGTTAGTAAAGATCTTGATCGAAAACGATAACTAAACGACTATAGGAATTGTAGGATTGTATCAATTGCAGCAGAAGCACAAGGATCATCTAAGCATTCAAATTCATTAATTTTGGCAAAATATAAAGGTTGCAGAAAAATGGGTTTCAAGACATACCTCTTGTAGAAGTTCTTCAAAGCCCCTTCTTCAGCTACAATCTTCTCCATATCTTGTTGTAGATCATCTCAAGATCTTCCTCACTATTCTATTGGTGCTTTAGATTGATTTGTGGGACTAAAAAAAAGCTTGAGTCAAGGGATAAAAGAGAAAAGCTTACTGCAACAACCTTTGTTGAAGAACCCTTCTTCAAACCGAATTTTCTCCCAATCTCCCTGATGAGATGGTACTTCCGTTCGATATGATTTCCCCTTTTATGGCTTCGTGGTTCCTTCGAATTTGCAACTGCTCCACTGTTGTCACAATAGAGAGTGACAGGCAGGTGCATGTTAGGAACTACTTCCAGATCTGTCAGGAACTTTCTGAGCCATACTGCTTCTTTTGTTGTTTCGTTTGCAGTTACATACTCAGTTTCTATTGTGGAATCCGCAATACAACTCTGCTTGATGCTTCTCTACACAACTGCTCCTCCGTTCACAATGAATACTGATCCCGAAGTTGATTTTCTCGAATCAATATCAGTCTGAAAGTCAGAATCAGGAGACAGATGTCCAATACTCGTTTGGATTTCATGGACTATGATACTATATTAGATAAACATATGTAGTTCCATTTAAAAAACAATTGACAATAATGAAAATACGATAGTCTATCAAATATGTTACAAACATTGCGAGGTTTCTTCATATTTCCAATGTGAAATCCTCTACAATAGATGAAAAAATGGTTATACCTACCGTGATTTGAGCACTAATCTCTTCGATTGACAACATCGATGTACCATTCTCATTTTTGAGTGAGATAAGGATATCAAGAATATCCTCCACCTCGTTTCTCCTCCCATCTCTCCATTCTTGAACACTTTCCTCTATTATTGGTTCATCATAGTTTCTTATGACATTCAAGGCCCCTTTTACTATCTTCCGGTGTCCATCCAAATCAAATGGCTTCAAACAAGGCATAAACTCCGATACAGAAAATGCATAAGTATGCATTAGAATCGTAAGCAATGCTTGATTATGGTATTCTTCTTCAAAAGATGGCCCCTCATCTTCCCTTCCTTTTCCATAATATCTTCTATTGAATATCATTCTTCTAATAATGTTGTTGCAATAATGTTGTGTAATGCTTCTTATATTGATCGCTTCACAGCTTCTAGTGAGGCTAAAGACGTAGCATAGAAGAGTATCAGCTTTCTTTAATCTTTGTCCAAGAATTCGATGGAGGGTCGATGGATTGAAAACATGAGAAGCAAGGTTCTTTCTCATCTTCTTCCATTGATCCCCTATCGGCAAAACAACTGTACCGAGGAATCCATAACTCAACATCTGGGCAGTGATGGAAATTATCGGTCGTGATGCGAAGACGGAATCGTATGTCTTTAAAAATTCAAGAGCCAACTCGGGAGAAGCAACAGGGATTATATGAGTATTTGATCCGAGACGGATGCATGCAATTTCATTATTGAATTGCTTCATTACTTCATGAATCCATTGGTGTGTTGGTGAGTTTTTTTTCCTCAATAACATTGCTGGAAGGCAGCCAAGGAGTGGCCATGGCTTTGGGCCTGGTGGCAGCCTCAAGGCTAAGGGCTTTCTTTTGTGGTAATAGTGATAAATCCTAATAACATAAATAATAAAGGAAGATATGAATAAAATGAAGGAAATGAAGGTTTTGGCTATGGCTGCCTTTCCAAAGTTCTGATATGCCAATTCACTACTGAATAAGAAAGCTTTCATGGCTGTTTACACAATCTTTCTTTGTGTTTGCCTACAATGTTAATGTGAACACTTTATAAAAGAGCTTTATCTATTAATACATGTATGGAAAGCATGTCCACAAACTGAAAAAGGTAAAGATATATGGTTCTCGGGCTTTCTAATTTTATTTATTTATTATATTTTTTTTTTAAAGATAGAAAATGACGTGAGTATAATAAATCTATGAACCCTAAGATATGTCTAATACGTATTTAAATTTTCAATCTAGTGTTTGATAAGTCATTGAATTTAGTATCTTAAAAAAAGGTCTTTCACTTATTCGAGAATTCATAAAATTTGGGGAACTATCGGACATTGAAAAGAAAATTTGGTTTTATACCTATTAGATAATTTTAAAAGGTAATTTAACTATTTATTAATTAAAATTTTAGACCCTCTAATTTTTTGAACTTTTAATGTATTAAAAATTTAGCTTTAAAATTATAAATTTCTCGGGAAATTAAAATTTAATTCCGGAAGATTTATTAATATTATTTTTCATGGATACGTCTCAAGTTATCTTTAGTCGTTGTGTTTGTGATTTATTGTTGTATAATTGAAAGTAAATGAATGTAAATCACAAATACAGTAGTTATTAAGATATTTATATTTTAATTAAATTATGCTCGATTTGACATGTTTGTAAAATTAAACAAGGCTACATTTAACATGTGTATTATATCGAGAGTCACATATGTTTATTTTATATGATAAGGTGAGAAGAATAAGATAAGGTGAGAAGGACAGTCCTAGGGGATGGATGGGTTTTATTGTAAGGATGATCAAAAGTTGTGCTAGCAACCACAATCATATTTCTCCATCTCCTTTCTCTTTTTGTCTCTCTTAATTTATTTGAACAATATTCTTTATTTATTTTTTTTTTTTTGAAAGGTAATTTGCACAATATTCCCTTATGTCAATTATTAGTTCTCTTAATAGTTGTTATACAAAACATTTATAAAAAAAAGAATGTTAAATCATAGTTTGTGTCCGTTTGTTTTATGAGATTTAATCAATTTTAACTTTATGTCAAATAAAGTCATATTTAGTCATTATTTCGTTATTTATTTATAGTTTTTGAAATTTAAGTCTAATACTTTTCGCTTCTTATTATGATTTACCATGATTTGTATCTTTTTTAAGTGTAAGAGTTGAATTATTAACTTAATTCTAAAAGCAAAACAAGTTCTAAAAAAAATATTTTGTCTAATTTTTCAAAATTTAGTTTGGCTTTTGAAAATATTGATAAAAAGTATATATCATAACAAGAAGTTTAAAGTTAAAATAAGTGTTTATAGGTTTAATTTTGAAAAACTTAAAATAAAAAATCAAATGGTTACGAAACAGATATAAGGTCATTGAATTTAAATGGTGTCTAATAGGATGATTGGCTCTATTTGACATTTAAATTAAAAAAAAAAAATCACTAACTTCTATACATAAAATTGAAGGTTTATGGCCCATTTGATAAAGTTTTCGTTCCTTGTTTTTTGTTTCTTGTGTTTTAAGAACTAAAATAAGAATATGCATCATCAATGTTCCTGTTTTTTGTTTCTACAAAAAAGGAAATAGTAACATAAACTTATTTGATAAGTATTCATTATTTCTTTTTTATGGTTTTGTTTTTTTTTTTTCCTTAACTTTTCTCTTTCTTTTTTAGAGATTAAATATAATTTAGTTACATAATATAAAAAATATATAACACGTATGAAAATATAAAAAACACAATTATCAAAATTTGTTACTTTATCTAATATAAAAAGTTCTGATGTAAAATTAACAATAATAATACAATTATTTCTGTCATTTAAATTTGGTCCAAATTTGATTTGTAATCTTATTTATCATCCATTCATTTGCCTTAAAGATGATCGCTCTAATTTTAGCTTCTGTGAATTGATTGGAAATACAACGCATGGTTGAAGATTGAAAAGTTAGGATTGAAGCAATATATGGGTTCATACCAACACGTAGATAATTAATTGCCATTGCTGCATAAAATCTAATGTGAATGTTGTAGTGCAGCCTCAATCGGGTGGAATGTCAATATTAACCCACACGATTACATTATTTCATAGCTTTAAATGCTATGATTTGATTGATGGTGGGATATCATTTACCATTCATTCATTTTTGGGGATGAAGTTGGAAGAGCATAAGAAATTTAAATTCCTTTACATTTAAGTATTTGCAAAAATTCAGAATTTTGATTATTAAAATCTCATTTAATAACTATTTAGTTTTTTAATTTTTTATTTATGAAAATTAAGTTTGTTGGACTGAAGACCCTTCACAAGTCCCAAATACTCAAGATCACCGTTGAAGAGATGACTCAAATCAATTTTGCCAAATCCTCAATACTTAAAACTCAACGCTCGAACCTTGCTACTCGATCCTCGATCAGAATTCCCTTCTTCTTGACTAGTCTTTATTAAATCCTCGATGCAACTCAATGACAAGAAAGTTAATACTCGATCGTACTCGACGGTTCCTGAATGATACTCGGTGCAACTCGAAGGTGAAAATTATGTACTCGGACTTATTTAATAGCATTAAATCAATGCACGATTGACTCGATAACTTGATTACTCGATGCGATTTGTAATGTAAACGATTGGTATTGATTTGCAGTGAATTATTACTTAATGGAAACAAGAAACATAAGAAGAAGAAAGAGACACAGTGTTTACGTGGTTCAGCAAGATTGATTGATCCATCCTTTAGCTTCAAAGACATTGAACCAACCCCCTTTATCTTGCAAGCTTCATTGTTGCCCACACATTGATTTTCCATCTATTTCCTTGTAAGTATTAAACCAAGGTCTGAAGGGTGTCATGTGATAGGTGCATCTGGAGTCAAGCACCCAACCATGCTTCCCAAGAGGACTGATTTGATTGGTTTGATTTCTGGTGGACGCTAAGGCATCAAAGTAAAAGTAGGAACCTTCAACAATTGATGCTTATGGTTGTTTCCCATTCTGATCCTTCTCTTTTTCTTGGTTTTTCCTTTTCAGAATGTAGCAATCTCTCATCAGGTGACTTTATTTCTTGTAGTAATTGCATCTCAACTTGGTGTTTGGCTTGTGCCCTTCACCTAACTTATTTTTGTTCCTCTTAGACTGGTTCTGCTTGTTCTTCCCCTTGGTAAACAATCCCTCTACACTAGGCTGCTCCTTCTTAACTGACTAAAGCTCTAGCTCTCTTCTTTTTAATGCTGAAATGATGGCATTAGTTGTGACTAATTCTCTGTCATACATCAGAACATTCTTCACCTCTTTATAGGCTTCGAGTAGAGAGTTTAATAGCACAAAAGCCTCATTCTCATCGTCAATTTTCTCATCAAGGCTCTTGAACTCTGAGACTATCCTCTTGAATTCATCCAAATTTTCTGAAAGAGGCTTGGCAGAATCCATCTTGAACGTGAAGAACTTCTCCTTCAGATACATCTTGTTGGGGAGATCCTTTGTGGAAAACTGACCTTCAGGCTTGACCCATTGTTGTAGGCTGTGTGTCTTGATTAATTACTTGCCTCAAAATTCTGTCACTAAGATTTAGAACCAAAGTCTCATATGCTGTGAGCTTCATGTCTTCTCTTTCTTGTGTTGATATGGTGGTTGACAGTGTTGATGGGTCCAAAAGGCCTTGTGTACTCTTTGTTGTCTAAGAATGGCTTTGATTTGGCCTTCCATAGGCCAAAATCGCCCTTCCCATCAAACTTCTAGATATCATACCTTGCAACGACCATTTCTGAATTGAACGAGTATCGAGTCTTGATTTCTTAAAAATATTGAAACTCCAAGAAAGATGACCTTGATGATCTTTAAGCGCTCTGATACCAGTAATTGTTGGGTTGAAGACCCTTCACAAGTCCCAAATACTCAAGAAATGACTCAAATCAATTTTGCCAAATCCTCGATACTTGAAACTCGACGCTCGACACCTTGCTACTTGATCCTCGATAAAAAATCCCTTCTTCGTCTGACTGGTCTCTATTAAATCCTAGATGCAACTCGATGACAACAGAGTTAATACTCGATCATACTCAACGGTTCTTGAACGATACTCAATGCAACTCGGAGGTGAAAATGATGTACTCGAACCTACTCGTTAGTAATAAATCGATGCACGATTGACACGATGACTTGATTTCTCGATGCGATTTGTAATGTAAATGATTGACGCAGGATTTGAAATGAAGTATTACTCGATGGAAATAAGAAATATAGGGAAGAAGAAAGAGACACAGTGTTTACATGGTTCGACAAGCTTGTCTACGTCCACGGGAAGATCTAAAATCTTTTACTTAACGAAGATTGCTTACAGCTTTGTTGTTTGCAAGAAAACTAAGAAATGATGATAACTCTCTATTTTTGAATTCGAAATCAGTGGTATTTATAAGATTATACCAACTAACCATTACAAAATATTAGTTATAAAAAAACTGAAAATCTGGGGTATTTAAGTCAAATTTCTCAAAATCTATAAATACTATTTACGCATTTGTCTTGGGAAAAGTTATGCCCTGACAAATTTATTGATAATAATGTTAATAGTGGTGAAGGAACCAGCGGAGATTCAGTCGTGGTTACACCTACTATAATATCTATGAACAACTGAATCCATACTATGAAGCATGGATAGCTATTGATCAATTGCCTTTGGGATGGCTCTATGATGTCTTAAGAAATTGCAACTCAGATAATGGGTTTTAGGACATCGAAGGATTTTTGGGAAGCTGTTCAAGAACTTGTTGGTGTTCAATTAAAAGCAAAAATTGACTACCTAAACTGTCTTTTTCAGCAGACTCGCAAAGGTACGTTGAAAATGGGTGAGTATTTAGCATTAATGAAGAGGTACTTTGATGAACTTGCTATTACTAGAAGTCCGATTTCTGTCGATGATCTTGTATCACAGGTCTTATTTGGTCTTGATGAAGAATAAAACCCTGTAGTTGTGACAATTCAAGAAAGGGTTGGAATTTGTTGGTCTGATCTGCAATAAGACTTACTCCTGTATGAAAAACATTTGGATTATCAGCTCGCTGTGAAAATAGGTGTATCTGGAGTTTCTGGTTTATCTTTCTCATCTATTCCAGTTTCTGTGAATATGGTGCAAAATAGTGGTAAGAAGAATCAGATACAAAATTGCAAAGAATTTGGTCAACGTTAGAAAGTTGGCCAAAGATAACAATATATTTGTTGAATTCCATTATGATTTGTTAATAGTTAAGGACAAGGATTTGGAGGAGTTGCTGAACGGAGTGCATAAGGATGGTCTTTATCGAATGGATGATGTCAGCCCGTCCTTAAATAATAGTCCTAGTACACCATGTAGCAATGCTACTAGCCCGATTGCCCATTCTTTTCAAGCTTTCCTTGTATTCGTGACCAAGTCTCTATTACACAAAAGACTTGGTCACCTTCATTTAAAGTTCTAGAGTTTGTTATTAGAAATTGTAATTTGAAATTAATTGCTGATGTGAAATTTGAGTTCTATGAAGCTTGTCAGTTTGGAAAAATGCATAGTTTGCCATCTTCTAACTTTTTTCCTCATTGGTATGATGCGCTAGTTTGTATCGCACCCCCAAATTAATTTATGTGCCTTACTTTACTAAATATACAAAGGAAAATATAGAGGTTATCTACAATAAATTTCTTAACTTCGAAACTTATAGAATGTAATGGGGGGGGGGGGGTGTCGTGAATGATTAACGTAAATTGTGTGAAATTAAAATGGTGGGAGTAAATTAAATGCATAGAGTGAATGGGGTCGGCCTATTTTATTCCATTCCCTTTCAATTCTATCATGGACTTAATCATAAGATTACTATGTGATTTTCGAATTAAAATTAATTTAAAAAAATAGCGAGAATCCTCCACTAATCAATAAAGTAACAAGCATTAAGATTAAGGACGACGCTTAGCCAAATAATTGATTTCCATCGTCTAATAAACCATTCGAGTGGGATTTATCTTGATTAGAAAGTAATGCTTGTGAACATGGAATCCCAATTTGATTTCACAAACTTACTTAACCTTTGCTTCTAGGTGATTAACTACCTAACGTTTACAAATTAGGGCTAGTCAACAATCTCAGTAGAATTACAACCCAAGTCTCAAGAATGAAAAAGGAATGGAGATAAACTATAAAACCCAACCTCTTAGCCACAAATCATGCTCTAAAACCAACAATCAAGCTCTATGCTGTGATGCGTTATTTTATTAAGTGTGGAAAATGAATGATATGCATTGGTGGAATTATGTTGTGCACTCAAGTTTCCCCAGTGGAATTCAAGTGTAAATTTCTCTGAGTTTCCTGGTAAGTCCAGGGTCGATCACAGGGACTTGTGAAAATAGTTTGCATTGATAATTTTCTTATGAAAACTTTGCAGTAACTGGTAAATAAATAAAGTGGTTTGTTTGTTGGTTGCATTGATTGAAAATAAATGAAATAAATGCGGTGGATTGAAAATAACAAATAGTGCTCATCCCTAAGCGTCTATCTCTCATTTATGCATTCTAATCTAGTTTTCTCAAACCTAGATTATGGCCTGACCTTCCCAAGTCTAGATTCTGTCCTTAGACTACCCTCTCGAGTATCTCTAATAGATGAATGAAGCATACATAAATAAGATAACCACAAAGAATGAAGATTCTCTCATTGTACTAGTTAAATGCTTCTTAACCCATTCAACTAATTTAGCTACTCATGCGTGAATCATAGAGAGTGAACAGATATAGAGAAAAAAATTCCATTCTTATAAATAAGCTAAGTACAAAATGCTAATGGAAGTTAAGATAGAGAGCCTGGTAGCAATGCCTTGCTGACCGAGGATTTTTACACTGGGATCTATATTCTGAACTAGAAATATTCTCGCTTCCACAAGCGTCGACCCTCTCTCTGTCTTGGAGTTCCGGTGCTTTCCCAAGCTCGCCAAAACAATCTACCGGCATACCTTCTTTCTCGCGTCCGCCTTAAAAATGAAAGAAAACTATGGACAAAGGTGAAAGGCGAAAGTAGAATAATGAAAATAATCGATTGCTTAACCCCTCCTCTGAAGAATGCACTCAGTATTTATAGGACATCAAAAGTGAAAGGCGACTTCTCTCTCCTGGCTGTACAGATGGGACAGCTTTAATTCCTGACTGATGTGCCGGATAATTATCACCGATAAAGTTGGATGTACTTTGTGACCGTTATTGACTGTCAACTTAATTTGGATCCGACTGCCGTCAGCTTTCTGTCCCACCAATCTTAATTGTCCTTTCGTCCGGATGCATCCACCATGTTGCGGTGATTCTTCTTAGATGAATGTTTTTAAGCACGATCAACGCAAAGTCTTGTGGTGAAGTTACGCTTGACCAATGTATTCCTATGATCGCATTCTTTGCATTGTGTTAACGCATTATTCTGCACAAAAATATAAAGATCAACTGCTCTAATGCGTTGGACGCATGCGATCGCAATATAATAGAATTTATGCTTAATGGACGCAATTTAACATATTTCAGCAACGCAAACCAACATTGTTTAAGGATTTAGTATTATGATAACGTGCATTTCAGCGCGTTATCATGTTGCTAAAAATGGCAAGAAATTACAGTATTCTATTGAGGGGAGAAGGAAAACGAGCCTTGAAATAGCAAAACGACATGATAACCTATGTTTCGGATAGAAAATACGATATATATCGAGTGTCGCAGCGTTGCAACGCTGCGCATGTCACACCCCTTCCCAGTTTACCCTCTAAAACCAGAAGAGGATATGACAACAATAGTTACCGATCTAGGTGGTAACATTTACTGCCTAACTTAAGTGAACATGCTTAAACCTGAATATGCAACGACTTGGCACAAAACACATCCATGAAATTAAACAGTGCAAGTCTTAATTACAGTTCCAAAAACAAACATATGTCCAACGAAATAAGATGTCAAAAATAACATGTGTCTCAAAAGAAAACGAGTTTCACAAGTCCCTGACTCCTTTCCAAATGTGTGTACATCAAAACAAGTTTAACCTAAGCTTCTTCTAAGATCACCAAACTTTGGGTGGCAAGCTGCAATGGATTCAACCGTGAGGGAACTGATTGCTACCTGGAAAAAAGGAAAACATTTGAAAACTGTGAGCTGGTTGGCCAGTGAGTGACACATAGAAATACATTTCTTCTCAAACCTTTCATATGCTTTAATGTAAAATAAATGACATGTTGGAAAAATAACCTCAAGCAACTTGCATAGTATCACATTAATCATAGCGATATAATCAATCATGCTACCAAACCTTAGTTGATAACGATCATTCATAGCTCAAGCTCCCAACATCCATTCAAGGCTGTGAGACCCATACTTCGATCCTTTAATGAAAATCGTGGATAGGAGACCCACACTTCGACCTCTTATAAGGAACTACCTATGTTCACATGGAGTATACTAAGTACCGTCAACACCTTAGGTACTTCCTCGGATACCTTCTATACCTTCAGTACCCAGTACATTAGAAACATAACATTTATGGAAAAATACGAGCATCACTATTAGTCAACATGCATGCTTCACAATTAATAACAGGTAGTTGCTCTACTTTCCATATATTCTTAACATACGCTAGGATTAACAAAACTCATTTGAAAACATGAGTATAAATTTAGTTGCTTGGAAAACCCATGAACATTAGCATGAAATTCATTTGAAACACATGTCCCTTTCGTGAACATATTTGAAAACATGTAGTCACTCACAAATCCTTGGGCTTGGTTCCTTCTAAGCTTTGTAGGCCTCCCCAATAGACGTAGTTCCTACACATGAAAGAAAGTTTAGAGTGAAGTTAGAGAGTTTAGATAGGTCACTACTCTAAACCCTAGGATCATAATCGTAAATAACTATAAATAAGTGAATATGCTCAATACAAATTTTGAATAGGTTGGGAGCCTAGACCTGGCTCGTTGACCAATCAGCAAGACCCTATACTTGGTAGTTTGAAGCCCCAATAAACAAATTTAAGGCATGTCTATTTTGCCACCTATTACCTGTTAAAATTTTCTTATTACAAATTTAACAAATTCAATATTTTTAGTGAATTTGAAAACATAAAACAGAGAAGATTGAACACTAAATAAATCCCAATTAAGAAGATATTTGGAATACATTTTCAAATATTTAATTTAAAAATAAATCATTTTCGAAGAAATTTGAATGTTTAGAAACCACGTCTAAAAAGAGATTTTCAAGTGTCAAATTTTATCAAAATTGTTTAGTTAAAAATAATTTTTTTAAAAAACATTTTCTTCCTCAAATCAATCCAAAGAGATCCTAAACTATTGATGGGTGAATTGCTCACACACCATCTAATTTTCATCCACAAATATTTGAGAGTCATATATTGAAACACATGGCATAACATATATTGTTTTCATTTTGCAATAAACGAGAGCACATAGAAGCATACAAGATAACTGGTAGAAATACAAGTTATTACAGCTCAAATTAGTAAAACAATGACAGAAAGCGATGGTAAAATAGGCAATATCATGTCTGAAAGCGCCAAACTAAAAGAAATTAGAATCGCGAGTGCTCATCGCATAAAAGCAATTAATTTACCTATTTTGTGCAGGTACAATGCGATGGTGCATATGAAATTGCGATCCAAAGGCAAAATGCGATGGTGCATATGAAACTGTGATCCAAGGGCACAATGCGACAGCGTGCTTAAGTTGTGATCGCAAGTCGTGCGATCGTGAGAAGTTTCTCAAAAATTGTTCACATAAAGATTTCGTATCAAGGCAACAACATAAGAAATCATGATGGGACGTAAAGCTGATAACAATCGATTCCGAATTTAGTTGACAAGCTGTTAAAAGCCATATTGTAGCAAGTACATTGAACTTTCAGTGACTTTTAAACGGCACAACAGAGTAGGGGAATTAATGCCGCCCATCACTGCAATCATTAGTAAGAAAAGCTGCTTCACCTTGAAATCTATAAATACTGAATGCCACAAGAGAAAAAGGAATTGATCCACGCACATACATATACATATACATAGAGGACAGAGAGAACAAGGAGATGGGGCTAGCATGACTTAGGATATGCATTTTATGTGATCATCTTGTCTTATGTATGCATCATTCACCCTTTGGACGTACTTAAGAGAGTAGTCTAAAGATAGAATCTAGGCTTGAGAGAGTCAGATTAGAATCTAGGCCTGAGAGAGTCGGATTAGATCGCATCAACAATAGTAGAAACTTAGAAATAAGTTTCATCTGCTATTTACACATCGCATGCGTCCTAGAAATAAGAATTATGACATTCTGCATTGAAAAATGTAGTACTGATATTTGTGTATAGCTTTTTCGCATGACTTGTGCACAATCTTAGGAAATGTTAGCTAAACCCCTTCTCAACCCTTTTGACATGGTGAATCTTATGGCTTAACTTACAACATGTGAACAAATATGAATGTGAATGAATGAATCATGCAAGCTCATGTTGCCATAAACTCGATGACATAAAAATGAAATGTAGATGGAATGTTATGCTGTGTTATCGCTTATGCGCACTACGTCTAAATATATGCGTTGTTAATGATATGCTTGTAGTATGCGATGGAGTAATGCATGTCACAAGTTTCCTTGCGCTGAAACCAAGTATAATTCCAACACAAGTTTCTCAAAATAATCTGAGGTCGAACTCATGGATTGTTTTCGTTACTCATGTGGCATATACGACCGATTTTTACAATTAATAAAAATGGTTGTTTATACAATAATGTAAATTGCGATGAAATAAAATTGCGTTAATAAAATAAAGTTGCATTAATAAAATAAAATCCTAAACTAATATGATACAAGATACATGAGGCATGATACTGAGGTCGAGACTGGCTATGAAGTTATACAAAGAGTTGTGGTATGTGATGGCAAGTCTTTATGGATGAATCAGAAATAGAGAGAGTAATTAGTAAAAACAACGCAAGTTTGTCAATTGCGTTAAAGATGTAACTAAGGTTCCGCTTTCCCATGGCGTACACCTCTCGGTGATCGGCCGCGTTCCCATATTTCTATGGTGAAACAGGGATGAACGTGATGAACGCAAGGTTGCTTCCATCTCTGGAAGTACTTCTCGCTTTAGTTAACGCATTCTTTCAACCTTCTCTCAATAGCGGAATAACATCTTCACTTCTGCTCTCATAGGTGAAGAGGCCATCGAGCATGCTTTAGCTAAACTCAATTATTTCTTTAACACAAATTAATTTACTTGCTTAATTCTTGCCACTTACCTAGGGAATGAGGAAAACATCATGAAGAAAATGGATTATGGATGAACGGAAATAGACAGAGAGATGATAATGGTAATGATCATAACATTTAATACTAAGATTAAGCATTCGATACATGGTGTGAATGAAAGATTAAGAAGATGAATACAAGTAATGAAATAGAGATTAGAAATAAATACAGAAAGAGTGTCAACGTCTTGACATAGATCCTGAACAGAGGTTTTGCTTGCCGGCATGTGGTAGAAATAGAGAGGAGAGCTTCCCTTTAAGGCTTGCTCTTCTGGTAGAAATGACCTTCGCATAGAGCTTCAATGGCAAGGATTGGAAGGATTCCTTGCTCGGAGACTCACCTCTCGGCCTTGTCTCTTGATTATCCCAGATCTACTCTGGACAGTGGCTTCAGACCAGTCTCTCTCTCAAAATCGATATATGCACGTCTCTATGTATTCAAGTATATTTCTCAGTGAATTTGCAGAAGCTATTTATAGGGAAGCTTGGCTCTTTGACTTCGTGGTCCCCACTTTATGGTTATGGTAGTTCCTGAAATGGCGGAGTGAATATTTCTTCTGTTACGCAATCAACCCGTCAGAAATGTATAAAGAAAGCTGTACATTTGTCAGAATCCTCCGCAAATGCATTGCTCTTTACATCTTCGATCGATCACCGCATGCAGTGTTGTTTTTTTTATTACCGCATGCGGTTGAATTTGCGTTGATCGCTAAGCTCTTGATCGATTGTCGCATGCGCCGTCATTGCGTTCATCATCTCTTCATTCCCGAATGATGGGCGCAATGCGACGTAGATGCGTTGTTTATTTTATCTTTGAGCCATGAACGCATGCAGTGACTGATTTCCTACAAAACAGAAACTGAAATATTATATTCTACCATCACAATGGTGTTAGTGGGTGTATCGACGAAAGTTTTTAATTCTCGCATTTCTTATCCAATTTCTATACTATCGATGCAACTTTCCTTTCTTTTAGCTGCAATATCTATATAAAATAGTATAAATATTCTACAAGTTATCATATCCCCAAATTTAGATATATGCTTGTCCTCAAGCATTATCTTCTACTAAGACAATATTGCTCAATTCCTATCCTAAATTTTGCGTCGATTGGTTGCTCCGAATGCTTCCACCTAGACAACATTACTTAACAATGAAATTTCTTTCTATCCTTGATAATTCATAAACAAGCCCTACTTTATTCTTCTATACAACAAATATCTACTAAAAAATTCCCTTCTAGTTTAAAAAAAAATGTTTACTTCTTCATGCAAAAACAACTTGATACGACTTGAATGCGGTGGTCGGGTTGTGTTATTTTATTAGAGACTGTTGATCATGGTTATACCCTTCGTTTTGGGTTGTTCCTATGGGTGTCATGCAAACATCCGATTACGGTTGTGAGCCAATCTCAACTTCAACTCTTGATTTTCAGCTAAGTTTAACTTTTGTTGGTTAAAGGAGTTGTCTCTTATATTCTTTTATTTTTCTCTCATTTTTTTCTTTTTTTCTTTCTTCATATTGTGTCGTTCTTGGAAACCTACCTTCGTTTTGGCTTGTTCCCACGGGTGTCATGCGAACATCCAACTACGAGTAGGTCCCTTTCATGACTTAACTCTTATCAGGTTGGGATTGTTTTGGAATTTCCCTTGCGCTGACATTGGAGTTTGTATGAAAAATATTTTTTTTTTTATAATGAACGCATTTTTCTAATGACCGCATTCACTTGATCGCATCTGCTCAGACCTTCCCCACCCCCAAATTTAGAGATGCGCAAGGTCCTCATTGCGTTGTTTTGGACAGAATAGACAAACACTTAGTCAAAATTTTGAAAAGAAGGTTTGAGCAGAATTTTGAAGGATAAAAGGTAAAGTAGTGCTATTGCTACGAATTATCTAAGTGTTAGTCAGAAAATACAAAGTGTGGAAAATGTTTCTAAGGTAATGCATATAATTCATCATGGCAGCACAATGAATAACACAAAAGAAAAGATAAAGAACATCACAATAATTGACAAAGGATGATAAATAAGAGGCTAACGCATATGGAAAGAATTGTTACTCAGTTGTATTAAAAATTAACAAGTCTACAAAGAATTATAAATAACGCAATACAAAATTTTAGCATGTACAAAGAATAAAGTAATAGCTTTTATACATAGAAAAAGAATGAATGAACTAAAAATCAAAGAATGACTGCAAAAGAATTTTAAAGAATTATTGAGGAGGAGGTTTAGGAGGAGGGTTTTGTGGAGGAACACGAGAAGCTTCTTCAAAGTGCAAATGTTACTGTAAGTGCGGAGGCACCATGGGACTATGGAGATAAGCTATCAAGAAGTTGAAGTACTCATGGTTGCGCTCTGCTACTTGTCTTTGGTTCAGGTGGATCGTGTAAGTATTGCGTTGAATATTGATCAACACTTACCTTGTCATCACAACACTGCATTGCAACTCTTTATGTCGCTCGTTTACCTCATTTATTCACTGGTAGAAAAAGTCATGTTGATGAGAAAAAAGAGAACGCATATCAGCAAGTTCAACAGCTAAGGTGGCAATGGTGGGCTGCACCTGTGATGTTTCACCATCAATGTTTTAGGGTTGGGCAGAAGTTCCTTCACCCAAATCACGTGGTTCATCAACATGTGGCGGTGGAGGGGAAAATTTTGGTGAAGATGAAGTGGAGGATGGAGCTACTGGATATGCGTTGGATGAAACATGAGTGAGGAGAAGGTTGGTGAAATGTTCGGGGAGTGGGGAGAGGGGTTCTATGGTAGGGCTTGGAGGGCGAATGATCAAAGGCAAAGGGTCCAAGGGTTCTTGATATTGCGGTGATGGCTCTTGGACTTTTTCCTTAACCTTATGCTGTTTCTTGGGTTTCGGCTGCTACGGCGTATTTAAATTGATCATGGAACTTTTAGGTGGGAGTTCAGGGCAATGTGGGGAATCTTTGAGAAGCATTCTCAAAATCTTGACGTTGATGAGGCCATGTACTTCCGGCATTGGTTCCTCTTCAATACCCACACCCAATGAGAGGCATAAGCTTGAAACTGTCCAAGGAAAGAAATATTGGCCTCTTATATGCCCCACAAAACCTCGAATCTGTCTTGTGATCAACTAGCCCATGTCTATCGGAATGCTGTATACGATGTAGTATGCGGCCATAACTCTATCTCTCGAAATTTTTTTGTCATGTGAAGTCGGGATGAGTCGTCGTTTCACCAAATAAACCCAAAGCCGTGCATCTGGAAGCAGTTTCTTGGACGCAAGTGTTCTGATACCTTTTAAGAAGACCGACCACTGAGTGCCTAGTTGCGTTAATACCTTCAACGCATCTTCCATCTGCTCTTCTGTGGGATCTCAATGAATTAATTACCCGGTACATCCGGGATGTTCTTCATCAGATATAATTCATTGATGTCCTTTACGCTGAAAGACACAACTTCCTCTTTCATGGTCACCGCATCTTTGGTGCCATGGAGCCATCCATTATAGAAGTCTCGCACTACCATTGGGATGATGATGGATGGACACTGGCAAAATATTTCCCATCCATGTTCCAATACAACACTTGTGATTAAGTCCGGTAGTGATGTTGGCGTAGGGAAGAATCCTATCTCCATCATCATATCATCATTCTCTTTCTTCTTTGATGGTCGTCCCTGATGCGTTATTTTATTAAGTGTGGAATATGGATGATATGCGTTGATGGAATTACATTGTATACTCAAGTTTCTCCAGCAGAATTCAAGTGTAAATTCCTCTGAGTTTCTTGGTAAGTCCAAGGTCGATCGTAGGGACTTGTGAAAATAGTTTGCGTTGATAATTTTCTTATGAAAACGTTGCGGTAACTGGTAAAATAAATAAGGTGGTTGGTTTGTTGTTTGCGTTGATTGAAAATAAATGAAATAAACGTGGCGAATTTGAGAAACGAAAGTTGCGTTGATAGATATAATGAGTGTGCAATGAATGGGTTGAGAAGATCTTTAGCTAGCGTTACTTGTGAATGCGTCAGACTATGTGATCATGTTACTACCATGCACAACAAGTCATTTTCCAATGTAAATGCGATGCTCCTAAATCTAGGACGTAAGTGTTGCATGCAAAATGTCCATAGAGCTTATTGCTAAGTCTCTACTCTTATCCTATGCATTGATTCAAAATGCATGAAAGCAAGGTGACCGCATACAATCATATCTTATTGCTAAAATGCATGCGATTCGTTGATAACAAATAGTGCTCATCCCTAAGTGCCTATCTCCCGTTTATGCGTTCTAATCTAGATTTTCCAAACCTAGATTCTGACCTGACCTTCCCAAGTCTAGATCCTGTCCTTAGACTACCCTCATGAGTATCTCTAATAACGAATGAAGCATACATAAACAAGATAACCACAAAGAATGAAGATTCCCTCGTTGTGCTAGCTAAATGCTTCTCAACCTATTCAACTAATTTAGATACTCATGCATGAATCACATAGAGTGAACAAATATAGAGAAAGAAATTCCTTTCTTATAAATAAATTAAGTACAAAATGCTGATGGAAGTTAAGGTAGAGAGCCTGATAGCAATTCCTCACTGACCGAGGCTTTTTACACTGGGATCTCTATTCTGAACTAAAGATATTCCTGCTTCCACAGGAGTCGGCCCTCTCTGTCTTTGGGCTTCCGGTGCTTTCCCAAGCTCTCCGGAATGATCTACCGGTACACCTTCTTCCTTGCGTCTGCCTTAAAAATGAAAGAGGACTATGAACAGAGACGCGAACTTGTAAAATAATGAAATAATCGATTGCTTTTTTTTTCTCTGAAGAATGCACTTGGTATTTATAGGGCATCAAAGTTGAAAGACGGCTTCTCTCTCTTGGCTGTACAGATGGAACAGCTTTAATTCCTGACTGATGCGCCGGATAATTGTCACCGATAAAGCTGGATGTACTTCGTGACCGTTATCGGCTGTCAACTTAATTTGGATCCGATTGCCATCAGCTTTCTGTCCCATCAATCTTAATTGTCCTTTCGTCCGGATGCATCCATCATGTTGCGGTGATTCTTCTTGGATGAATGTTTGCAAGCACGATCAACGTAAAGTCTTGCAGTGAAGTCTATGCATTGCGTTAATGCATTATTCTGCACAAAAATATAAAGATCACAATATTATAGAATTTATGCTTAATGGACGCAATTTGACATATTTCAGCAATGCAATCCAACATTGTTTAAGGATTTAACACTATGATAACATGCATTTTTGCCCATTATCACACCCCCAAATGTAAACAATGTTTGTCCTCAAGCATAAACAAAGTATTCCTTTAGCATGTTAGCCACAGAGTTCTTTCCCTAGATTTCTCAAGGATACTTCGTTTAAATCCTATATGCCAGAATTTCCTTAAGTCTTATTCAAATCTATTCCTACAATACTTCTAAGACTTAGGGATTGCAAGCTTATCTTTCAAAAGGACTTTACTTAATTGCGGAACATCGCATGATTTATTTCAAAAAGAAAATTTTCCACCGGGGTGTCGAATGATTTATCCTTGCACAAAAATTTTCTTCATTTCTATTTTTTTCTGACCTTGCGCTGGTCCGAGTGCCTTACCTTCGTTTTGGCTTATCCCCACGGGTGTCATGCGGACATCTAACTACGAGCAATGCACTCTTTCTCAGACAAACTCATACCAACTTGGCAGTGGAGTTGCGGTCATTTATTTATGCGTTGATCCTAGTAACTTACTTTCGTTTTAGCTTGCCCCCACGAGTGTCATGCGAACATCCAACTACGGTTAAGTGCATTTCACAACTTAACTCATATCAACATGGGTTTCCCATGCGTTGATAGTGGAGTTGTTATTCAATTTTTTTTTATAGTAAGGTTGAAAATAAATACCGTAAATACCTCACCCCCAAATTTAAAATACGACAATGTCCTCTTTGCCAAAAGAAATTAAAATAAGTCATGTAATGGTCATAGAATGCATTGTAAAGAGAGTTTGAAAGAAAGATAGCAAACTCCTAACTTCTAGAAATATTTCATGAGGTGACTATCTTAAGATTTAAGTTTACTCTAGTATAGATGAAAGAGATAGAAGCATAGTTTTCATCATTGAAATCATACTTGGTGATGAAACAACATGCGGTAAACTACTAAATTTATCTATTTAGCAAATAATTGCAGTAATCAGGGAGGATGCGGTGATAAAAATCTTAAAATTAAAATGCAATGTGATAGCGCAAAATTTGAAATAAGGATAAGGAAGAGTACACCCCCAAATTTTGCGCTGTCGCCTATATTGAGTATTGATGCATCCATCCCTGCGGTGATCTTTGCCTTTGTGGATTGCAGTGATGGAATCAGAATATTTACTTCTTCTTGTAGTATCTCCACAATCTTGTGCCTTAATCCTTGTAAACAGACAAAGAGAAGGTCAAAAACAATTTTTTTTTTTTGGAGAAAGATAAGTAAAATACAAATAGTAATCAGTGACGAAGATTTAAATGTTCAAGAGTTGAGTAAGGGGTAGTCTGGGTTTTTCAACTTTGTGGAGGCTGTTTCTGGCTGAAAATCTCCTCCGCAATATTCTTTGATCTGTTGTCCATTAACTTTAAATGTTTGACTGACATCCTCAGTGATTAGTTCCACTGCACCATATGGAAATACCCCTTTGATGATGAAGGGACCGGACTAGCGTGATTTTAATTTTCCCTGGAAGAGCCGCAATCTTGAGTTGAAGAGTAAGACCTTCTGCGTCGATGGGAGGTTTCTAGCGCTATGTGTTTATCATGCCA